>NC_056524.1:243793227-243829404 GCF_019175285.1 Sceloporus undulatus
GCTTCGGATGAGGCTTCTGCTCCTCAGTCTTCCTGGGAGCTCCATCTTTCCAAGTGCATCATCTTGATGGCCAATTCCTTGGACTCACAGCTGTCCGATGTGCAGGAAGAGGTCAAGGACCCCGCTGAGAGAAGGACTCTCCCTCTATTCCCTTCCTACTGTCTCTGGATAACAGTGCAATGCACCCATGAGGCGCTCCTGCTTTCTTGACTGGGTCCTCTAAGAAGCTGAGATCAGGGATGAGGCCTGCTCCACCGGGGGATGCACCATCACTTAAGCCCACAATGCCTGGCTTCAGTGGCCCTTCGGAGGCATGCCTGGCTCCGTGCATCGGACCTGAATCCGAACACTTAGGCAGCCATTGAGGATATGGCGCTACATTTACCGAATGAAGGCGGCGTGAAGGAATCCCGGTATGTCCTCTTCCTTCCAAATCCCGTCCAAGAAGCGCCTACGGCACTGTCAGTGCCAAGGGCAGAGATCTTTCCAACAAGACCGCCCTTACCAGCGGCAAGACACCCAGAGGCAGCGCTGCTTTGCACAGTCTTCCTCTTCTTCTGGCCGTCGCCAGTCCCCTGCTCGGTACCGGGAGGATCACTGACAGGATACCGACCAGGGCAAGAAGAGATCCTGTAGGCTTCCTGTGTGCTTCATCCTGCCTCCCTCCACCCTCCTGGATAGACTTAGGCCTTCCTATAACACCTGGCCTCCGTCACCTCCGACTCGTGGGGTCTAGACATAGTCTGCTGGGGTTGCTCTCGAATTCCAAGAGCTTTCACCAACGGAAGCTGTCGTTTCCACCGCCCCCTCAGACACATTCTCGACAAAATACACATTCTGTTATCTCACAGCACTTCTCACCTATTGATGCTGATGAGGCCCCTGTATGTTCTTCCCCAGATGCTTTGCGGTATCACATTCAAAGGTGGAATTCCCTCAATGCCTTCTTGCTGTACCATCGGTTCCGTATGGTAACCCTTGCTTCCACCCACCCCTTGCAGCATCAGGGACCCGGGTCCTCGACCATCGACTTTAAGGTCGCTTATTCTTTCATGTGGGGATCTGAGAGAGTCACCAGAGATCCCTCGCCTTTGCCATCAGTTCTGACAGGTACCACTACAATGTCCTTTCCTTCGGCCTCTCCACAGTTCCAAGGTTTTTTCACAAATCGAACTCATAGGCACCACCCTTGCTTCTGAAGACTGCGACGCCTATCTCCCTCCAGACCATTTCCTGTCTCTTTGTGACTACGTCAGGTTCTGCCTGGCACACAGACGGGTGAGGGCAACAGTTGTCCAAGTGTCCCTGGGACATAAGGTTTCCACAACGTTCATCATACCATGGGCGAGGCTTCGGTTCCTACCGCCCCAGTCATGGTTCCTGTCGGTGTTCCTCACCATGGAGGACCAGCCTTCCATGTGGCTCACCATTCCAATGCCAGTCACCTACTCCCTTCAGGGGGACTCGACTCCCGCAATGTCTACATCGGCATGCCTTTTTTCGCCACCTCAGCCCCAACTAACCCTATCACGGCCGTTTCCCTGGAGGGTTGGGGTGCCCACATGCCCGGGGTAGTAGTCAAGGACAAGTGGTCCCCAGGCGAACGGTCTCCCTACATCAATGCTCTCGAGATGCTTCTTATCGATGAGGCCTTGTGAGCGTTCAAATCCAGCCTCTGCAACGAGGTAGCCCAACTGTTGACAGTCAGTACCACTGTGTACTACCTGAACAAACAAGGTGGTACCAGATCCCAAACCTTACTGGACTCTCAGGATCTAGGACAACTACATTCCAAGACACAATCTCCCCCAAGCGATCCACCTGCCAGGGGAGGAGAACGAGTTGGCAGACCAGCTCACCAGGTCTCCTACTGTCTCCCACAAGCAGAGGCTCCATTCCGAGATGGTCAGCAATCTCTTCATTCAGTGGGGAGCTCCCTGAATCGACCTCCTAGCGACCGCTCGCAACAGCCACTGTCCCCAGTTCCGCTCCCGGGTGCGCAGCGAGAACTCCCTCAGAGACGCGCTCGGCTTCGCCAGGTCAAGAGAGATGCTCCATGCTTTTCCTCCATTCCCACTTATCACCAGGGTGGTGTCCGAGAGGACAGTGGACTGCCCAAATGCCATCCTGATCATTCCTGTGGTGGCTGAGACAGCTGTGGTTACCATTCTTGCTCCACCTCTCCAGGAGAGACCTGCTCCACCTTGGGTCCCATCCCGACCCCCTCATGATCTGGAGCGGCCAGGTTTGACACCCAGACCTCGGGAGCTTGCCGCTGGTAGCTTGAGGCTCCTTCCCTAGCTACCCTCCTTGGTACGGACAGTGATTTGGCTGCCCAGTAACCGGCTACCCAGAAGTCCTACTCTTCCAAAGTGGAAGAATTTTCTATCTTTCCTCTCGGAGAGAGAGACGTCCTGCGCTTCCAACGGAAGGATTCTTTCATTGTTCCTCTTGGAGAGAGGGCTCTCTCTGGTCCTGGTGACAACTCCGTTGTTGCTGGAGTTCTTGATGGCGCTTTGGATGCGGACATGTGCCTCATCCCATTAAGTGCTACCTTTTTGCCATTTGTTTTCATTTCAGTCTGATGGTAAACCTTCTTTCAGGAACCCTAAGAGTTTCCTGAAAGGTTGTGAACCCGTTCCTTCCGGTCTCGGTACTGCCCCAGGCTTGGAACCTAGACCCTGTGTAGTCTGCCTTGCAATCCAAGCCCTTCGGACCCGTGGCTGCAACAGACTTGAGACTATTGACTTGGAAGACTACTTCCTTGTGGCCATCACTTCTGCCTGCCGTGCGGGCAACTCTGTACCTTGCAGAGGGACCATCCCTTCCTTAGGTTCCATAAGGATAAAGTGTTCCTCTATACCAACATGACTTTTCTGCCGAAGGTAGTGTCTGTCCTTCACATGTGCCAAGACACTGTCCTACCTATCCTGGCCTCAAAACTGACCTCTGAGGTCGAACACAGTTTGCACACCTTGGACGTTCGGAGGGCTTTAGCCTTCACTTGGACGGAACTGCGGTTTTGAGTCGTTCCGCGAGACCTTTCCAAATACTACTCAGAACCGAAAAAAGGGCTGCCTGTGACTGTGCACAGGTTTCTAAGTGGGTGGCTGGTACCATCCATCTCTGCTATGAACTGTTGGGCAGACCTCTTCTGGCTGGGGTTCGGTCCCATGCCACTAAGGCGGTGGCAGCATCCTCCGTAAGCTTGAGTGGGGTCCTCTTGGAAGATGTTTGTAGAGCTGCTGTTTGGTCCCAGCCCTTGACTTTCTTCAAGTGCCATAGGCTGACACCAGAGCCTAACGGGATATAGCCTTTGGAGGGTAGTGTTTGTTTCAGGTCACACTGATTGCACTGCTCTCCATGTGTTCCTCTGGAATAAGTTCATTTCATTTGGTTCACAGAAGTATGTTTTGGCCGAAATTGGCTTGTTACGACATTTCTATGGTTCACATTACTGATGTTTTTTACATAGGTCTTGCTTGACCTGATGTGTTCATATGTGCCTTCGTTTGCACAGGTTAAGTGCTATTTGAGGTACCAAATATGACTGACTCAGCTCTTGGGTTCAATATATTTATTGTGAAAAATAACACACTGTTTGAACCTTGCTTGGGTTTCACAACACTCCCTCCGCCGCTGACCTAAGCTTGTCAGTCTCAACCCATTTGTATGATTCGCAGAGACCATGAAGAAGAAGGACAGGTTGCATACCTGTAACAGTATTTCTTCGAGTGGTCATCTGCGAATACATACAAATCCCGCCCGTCCTCCCCTCAGTGTCCTGCTCTTCAGTGGCTCATTCTCATGTCGCTTACGCGGCGTCAATTGCGGAACTGGGGAAAGAGCGGGAAGCCAGGGGCTTTATGAGGGATGGGCGGAGCTACCGCCAAAAAGTTTCTATTTGTTGCAAAGTGTACTTTGCCCAGTGATTCTAGAAGTTTCCGAAGAGCACTGCGCAGGCGCAGTACAACCCATTTGTATGTATTCGCAGATGACCACTCGAAGAAATACTGTTACAGGTATGCAACCTGTCCTTTTGTTGTTATAGTTATTTGAAAGCTGATCTGCCTTTCCTGCCTTTCCTGCAATAAAGTCCAGGGACACGTCTACTTTATTAACTGAGGTATACCTGTAAAATACAACACAAATGGATTTACTGTTTCAGGCTGCAAATGAGGAAGCCATGCCTTGAGTGTGTGCTTGTGCATATGAGTAAAACAGAGAGGGCAATACACAAGACACAGGTCTCAACAACAGCACTCCATTGTTAAGAAAATATTCTTGTTTAAAACAGAGAGAATTGCACTCCAGGAAGCACAATTCACCTTTGAAACAAGGTTAACTTCCACCTTATTTTAATGAAAAATACACTTCAAAATAATTGAAACCAGAGGTGGATTTCTGTCATTTCAGTGCAGGGAATATTGTAGTGTGCAGAGAGTTTGACAGAGGGGTACAGTGGCCCCTGGACCTGCCAAAGGTAGCCATTCCTGAAGCAAAATATTTGTAGCAAGTAGAAAAGTAGCACAGCAGGAAGCAACCTCTCTTTTCTCAATGAGCAGTTGTTTTTTTTCTACTCGCAAGGCATTTTTACAATCAGAAATGATATCTCTTACCTACAGCCTGGTGCTATTCCTTCTAGTGCCACAACATCCTAGTCCATCATTCTGCTGCATATGTACAGAAGGCCCAAACAGAGACAGATTCAATGAAACAAAGGAGCCTCATCTATAAAGACTTTGTTATGTTTTAAAACAGTAGCAGCAGCTTTGTTTTGTAATATGTACACATGAAAGGGGTCTAAAAGTCCTAGTAGATCACAAGCTGAACATGAGTCAACAGTGTGATGCGGCGGTTAAAAAGGCCAATGCAAATCTAGGCTGCATCAATAGAGGTACAGTATAGTATCTAGATTAAGGGAAGTAATAGTACCATGCTATTCTGCTTTGGTCAAGTCTCACTTGGAATACTGCATCTAGTTCTGGGCACAATTCAAAAAGGATGTTGAGAAGCTGGAGCATATCCAGAGGAGGGAGACCAAAATGGTGAAAGGTCTGGAAACCATGCCCTCCAAGGAGAGACTTAGGGAACTGGGTATGTTTAGCCTGGCAAAGAGAAAGTTAAGAGGTGATATGTGAGCCCTGTTTAAATATCTGAAGGGTTGAGGATAGAGCAAACTTGTTTTCTGCTTCTCCAGAGACTAGGACACAGAGCAATGGATGCAGGCTATAGGAAAAAAAGATTCAACATTAGGAAGAACTTCCTGACAGTAAGTGCTGTTTGACAGTGGAACACATTCCCTTGAAGTATGGTGGAGTCTCCTTCTTCGAAGGTTTTTAAACAGAGCCTGAATGGCCATCTGTTGAGGGAGCTTTGACTGTGAGTTCCTGCCTGGCAAGTGGTTGGACTGGATGGTCCCTGAGGTCTCTTCCAACTCTGTGATTCTATGATTTAAAGAGAACAGTCCCCTCATATCAGAGATGTAGCAATGAATCTCTCAAGGGGAATTTTAATTAGCTCAATTAATAAATTGTGCTACAAGCAGCCCTTATGGGAAAGTTTCCCACCTGTATATGGAGAGAAAAGGAATGAAGGAACTTAGCATCGGCAGAATTTCTTTATTAAGGGGGAAAATAACACAGCAATATAGGTTCACTCACACATACATGTCAGGTTTAAGGAAATCAGGAGTTAGCTTGAAATAGTTGCAGACTGAACTAACAGCGATATTTACATAAGATGAGGTTTGACTCTGGGTCCAGTGTGATGGCAATAGCATTGGATTTGGCCATTCGGGTGAGTGAAGGGGGGAACAGACATATAAGGACCAGTCAGGGTTCACAGTGACAGAGTGTTCTCAGGCCTTCCAACTAGCCCACTAACAAAGGATTTTGGTGATCTTTTATAGGCAAAAACTAGCCTGAAGGCAAAGGTGTTTTTCCTACATCAAAGGAAATCAAATCTACATTTTAAATAATAATAATAATAATAATAATAATAGGATTTATTTATATACCGCCCAATCACTGGGAATCCGAGCGGTTTACAACAGAGGGGATAATAGACGGTTCCCTGCCCTCAGGCTCACAATCTAAAAGACATGACACAAAAGGAGAAGGGAATGGTGGGGGGGCAGGGAATCAGGTCCAGCATTCTTCTCTCCCTCTGAGTCCTGGACCAAGGCAGATGGACCGGAGGGAGGGCTTGTCTTCTTCCAGGCAGACAGTTGGAGCTAGCCTGCCTCTCTCTCTCCCTCAAGATCGCTTAGTGTGGCAATGACTGGGATGAGAATGGAGTTGTAAATCAGCCTTATCGGCCTTGTCCGACAAAACATCCTGCCTCAGTTGCCTATCTTCCTGACTTTGGAGGTGTTAAAGTTGCTCATTTGCAATGCCCAAACTATTCTGTTTTATGTGCTTATGGAGTAGTGCGAACATGATTTCTTGCTTTGGGGATCATGGGTGCACAGAGTACAGCGTCCGTGTGGGGCCATAGGGAGAGCGCATACATCAAAATTCAGAAGATTTCGGCTTAGCGTAACAGAGCACAGGGCACTTCACACTACACAGATACTGTCCTATGATTACACTTTATCTGCTATTGCAACTTCCTATGGTATCACAGAGTTGGAGTTTGATGAGTCACAAGAGTTATCTGGGAGACAATACAAAATATTCCAAAACAGCAAATCCCAGGATTCCCTAGGATGGAACCATGGCAGTTAAAGTGAAATCATAGCACTATGATTGTGTCGTGTGAAAGAGCCCTAAAGATCAACTCCAGTTGTCCCCCAAGGAGTACCGTACCCATTGTTTGACGAATTGCCAACCAAGAGTTGAAAAAAATGATATAAAAGAAGTTATGTCAGTGGTAAAGGACTTGGTAGCAGAATATTTAGACCTGGGGATGGAACCTCCCATTTTTCTACAAAGTAAAGGCATAAAAATTATGCCTCTTCTATATTATCAGGCTACTATTAAAGTTACAGGAAGCCCTTGAAGAGAAAAAATACAACACTTTCCTCTCCTTCACTTTTGTGCTATTATTTTCAGACAAATTTCTTCCTCCTGAACCTAGGCTACCTTTTAAAGGCAAGTCTTTATAAATGGGAAACTTTTAGTTTTCTATAAAGAGACCAAAATTACTTTCTCTCCATTAAAGTTTCTCTGACTTTGTATAATTTAGAGAGCTGAGCATGATAATGTGATATGGCTCAAAGTTGATGTTAAAGTAGCATTTAAAAAGATATTAAGATGTGCTTGCTAAGGAGATGGGTTGCTATAATAACTGAAATGGCAGAATTTGAAAGAACCACATAGTTAAAACTGAGATTACTTGATTAATCTGAGTACTAAGCGGAGGAGGGAGGAGGATGGGCATATTATTATTGTTATTACTTATTACTTATGCTTATTATAATTTTATGAGTGAAAATGAAATATCTGTGCATATTTTCTTAATGAACATCTTTATGTACTGCCATCAGTTTTTCTTTCTTGCTATTCAGTATATGAAGACATTTTGTCACTTTTTATTCCAAGGGAAATTCCAGTGTTTCAACTTAATCATTCTCCATTTGTCTTTCTTTCACTGATGTCCATTCAGGATCATTTGCTCATCAGATCATGATGGGCAGAAATGTCTCAAAATGTTCTGTTGCCTGAAGGACAGCAGCAATTGAACCCTCACCCCCATATCCATTGCAAAGTACTCATAGCCAGCAATGTTATTATGGGATATGAGGCAGAAAATCCCATAACTGCCTCTTCCCATCCCTGGCAGTAAAAATACAACAAGAAATTAAATAATCAACAGTTTGCTGCCCTTTCCTGTCACCCCCAAAGCTGCTTCCTCAGATGGTTAACTCCATTCTGCCTAATAGTATGAATGGCCATCAAAATCCCACCATCCCCAGGCTGCATTTCTAAGAAAGCAAATATTTTAATCTGCTCTAATGTCATTGCCTTTCAGCCTTTGCACAGCCATTTGCATCAGTGCTGGTTTATGGGTTTCTCTTTTGTAGTGGCAAAATAGTAAATTGTAAGGCAAAGGGGCTAATTGTGGGGACTATGTATATGTATTCAAACACTCACACCCACCCACACACACTCACCAGCTTGTAGGATAATATAATTTATTAGGATCAGCATGCTTATAATTCTATGCAGTTATCTGAGAGGAAACTCCATGGAACTCAGCAGTGCTATGTTTTGAATGAATGTATTCATCATGTAAAAAACACACTGATACTTTAACAGCACATCTGCAACCCACTGAAATGCAGCAGTTAGTTTTTAATTAGAAATGCAAAAAAAAAAAAAACTTTCAAAAATGTTCCCAGTTAAATACTTAGTGTGCGTAGGAGCTCTGTCAAAGGAAAGAAGTATCTTGCTGCAGCTTGATTCCTTTCCTTGTTCTCTAGCCTCCTTTAGGCTACTCTGCCAGCAAAAAAGAGATAAATCTTGAAAGCCTTGTTATCACCTCATTCACTTTTTACCACAATTTGGGTCTGTTATCTTAGCATCCTAACATCATACTCTTACTCTGAAAAGAAAAAAAAAGTCCAAGATTTTGTCCCCACCATCCACTGCATAACTATGCTCTCATGTGCTCCTTGAATGTTTTTTTTTTTTTTTTGGGGGGGGGGGGTGGGTGGGTGGTGGGGTTGGGGATGCAATTCTGAAATACTCAAGACATTGAACTTGTGTTCTAACTGCATTTTGTTCAGTCTTCTTGTGAGCTGCCTTGAGGCCCATTTTGGGAAGAAAGACAAGGTGTATTCAAATAAATAAATATAAATTTGCACTGGCATCTGTTTTCATCACCAGAAGTTCAAATCCAGAAACACACACACACAACACACATACACACAGAAAGATACACACATACAACACACATTTTCTTCAGAAAGAATGTGTTCAAAACAAGGGGGTTGCATTTCTAGGGAGTTGTCAGCTTTGGCTTTTACTGTGGGTGTGTGGTTACATCCATAAAACCATGTGTTCAACCAGGTGTTGAACCACATAGCCTACCATATAGCCAACTAGATACCTAACCAGGTAACTGTAGTCCATGCATGCATGGTGAGTGCATGTACCCTAAGAACAGCGCTTGTGCCATTAGTCTTTATAATGGAGAATAGCCTTGCAGAGAAAGTTACCTCCCGCATTTGGCGGACCCTAAGCCAAGATGCTAGAAATTGGCCTAAAAAAGGACAAGGACGTACAACATCCATATGCTGATGCATAGGTATAGGCACAAATTGATAAACTGCCTCTATAATTTCAACTGCAATATCAGCTGACCTATGGGCTTGCTCAGTCATCAGGTTCTACCAGTTCATGGGCATCTCCTGGGTTCTTGCTGATTTCCTTTCTTAATGGTCTTTCTTTTTAAACTAAAGGGTTGGACAAGACCCTCAAACAGAGAATGCTTTCAATGGACAGCTCTTCAAATAGAGGCATGTTCTCCATAAAGTGGGAATTTGGCCACTACTGTCTCATCACTTACTCTGTCCCTCTGGATATAATCTAAGGTCTGGTACATACTGGCCTTTTGCGACGTCATGGTGATGTGCTAGGGTTGCTTCGGGGTGGCGTTTCCACATGCCTCTCAACTCTAGCATGTGATGAGAGCATTACAATGATGGCACCCTGTACACATGGGTGCCACTATTGTTACGTAAACACCACACAGCATCTGCACAGCGCCGTGCGGCACTTGCGTAACAAGTGCTCCAATGGCTGCAGCCATGGCGTAAAAAGAACCCACTTCTTGCAGGTTTTTTAATCCGCAGGGAAGCCACATGGTTTGACGGCTGTGGCTTCCCTGCAGAGGGCAAACAGGCGCCAGCATGCCACCCTTTTTGGGCGGTACGTACCGTGCCAATATAAGCTCCAAAGGAGAAGATGAATGGCTCTTTCTCCTTGGTCCTATTACTGACTGAGGTCTTGCTCATAAGGATAAAGAGGCATCATAAGGAAGTGGAGGAGCATAGAGGGAGAAAAGTTTGGGGACTTCAGGTGTAAAATGTGGACTTTGTACAGACAGAATCCTGACTGGTCTATGATTCTTTGGCTCAATCATTAATCAAAATAGAGATTATAGTCAAGAAATCAGAAGAAAGGTAAGACTTGGAAAGTCAGCTATGAAGGAACTAGAGTGTGTAAATATATCATTTAATGCTATGCCATATCATTTCCAATTGCTATGTATGGTTGAAGAACGCTGACAGGAAGACAATCAACACATTTCAAATGTGTGATGAAGGAAGGTTCTGCAGAAATCATGGTCCACCAAAAAGACAAATGAATGGACACTAGAACAAATCAAGTCTGAATTATCACTAGAAACCAAGAAAACTAAGCTGAGGCTATTGTACTTTGGACATATGATGAGACAACATGAGTTACTGGAAAAGACAATAATGCTGGGTAAAGTGGAAGGCCGTGGGAAAAGAAGGAGACTATGGGGCTATGCACACTGGCTGGAAAGGCCGGGTTGGGGGCAGTGTCGGGGCATGGCACCTATATGATGCACAGCCCGGCTCCACCCCCAGAGTAGTGTGACGCTGCATGCTGCACCACATGGCACATGGTGTCACAGTGCTCCTCTGTGCTGCATCTACACAATGGAGCAGCAAAGAAGCACCAAAAAGCTGTGTCACCATTGCTACCATGCTCTGCAAAGGCCAGAATTGGGCCGCAGCGTGCAGTTGTCATGGCCCCAATCTGGCTGTAAAACAGGCAGCTGCAAGCCGCCCCTTCAGGGAAGTCTGCACAGCCCCTCAATTCCAGATGGATTGGTGCAATCAAGGAAGCCATGGCACAGTCTGAAATACCTGAGCTATCTTATTGATAAACTGGTTTCTTGGAGGACTTTCATTTATGGGCTTGGTTACTGCAAATAAGAACAACAATAAATGGCAAATAAGAACAACAAGGTTTCCACATCTATTGTCCTTTCAATATTCCATGTTACCCCGAAGATGCATCTCAGGAGCTGAAGCTGCCAAGGTCTAGGGACTAGGCAACTGGAGATCAGATTTTTCATCTCTTTAAAATATCAATATTTAAAGCAGCTGTGAGGCAAATTAAGCTGGGAACATGACGCCCAGGAGTGGAATGTCTAAGCCTTTCTCATGCAATGCTTTCCCAAAATAAATTTCCACCCGACACACCAGTTGTTCTTGGTCTGATTGTGGAAAGCTTGGACTCACACAACAGGCAAAATTTGGAATAGTTTGATATTATATTATATTTATTTATTTATTGTGCTTATTGTATTTATATACCATTCTTCAGAAATGCTCTCATAGTAGCTTACAAATTGGTAATTAGACAGTTCCCTGTCCTTAGTCTTACATTCTAAAGACAACATACAAGGAAAGGGATGGCAGTGGGGGAAGGGGATTAAATGCAGCAGAAACTGCCTCTTATTCTCTCCCTCCAAGGCCAAGTTGATGGCAGTTGGAATGGGCTAGGCATAGTAGAGCTGTGCCTGCCTCGTATTCTATTATTCTGTTATAAAAGAATAGTGAATAAATGTGTGTATGTGCCTTCAATTCACTTGTTGACTCATGGTGAGCCATGAATTATCTAAGGTTTTAGCAATGGCAAGTACATTGCTATACTGCTTACCAATGTACTAAGCGGTTTACAAAGTGTAAGGTAATTGCCCCCAACAAGGTTTTTCTTAGGCAAGCAGTACTCAGAGTTGCATTTACCAATTCTCTTAAATATAGCCTACAGCACCTGATATCTTTTGTTTGTCTCCCACCCAAGTACTAACCAAGTGCACCCTGCTTTGCTTCCAGGATCAGATGGGATCTAGTGCCTTTAGGGATCTTAGACACCTTGAGTCCCTGTAGTGAGAGGAAGACAGGATATAAATAAACAGAATAATAATAATTTATGCAGGACTAGTGGATGAGTATCAAAATAAAAGTACAAAAATAATCCCATCAAAGAAAGAACTGCATAAATTGGTTTAATTTCCATTTTTGATGATATCTTTGATCAAGGAAAATGTTCTTATCTAAATGTCATTCCTAAAAGTTGCTCCAGAAGAAGCAAAAACCTTGCATAGTGTAGCCAACTCAGTCTATTTAAGCCATCTCAGTTCAAGGGGAATTATGCCCCAATGCATCATAGGAAGTAAGCACCATTGAACACAGTGGAACTTAAGGCTTGAATAAATCCATTTACAACTGGGCTTTTGCACTGACATCTTAACCAGCTCTGTCTGGAGTTGCCAGCATTTTAACTGGCCCCAGTAGCTGTGTCTCAGAAGTCAAACAGCAGCTAGCAGGTGGAAAATATAGCATATGGAGAGCTATCTTATGTTCTTTGCTACAGATCAAGATTATATGGCTATGTGAGCTTGCTCATATTTTAAGATCTCTGGCAGAGGACTTTCTCTAGGTTCCAGCACCCTCAAGGTATGTTTGGTGAGGACACAGGGTAGAGCCTTATTGGTGGTTGCTGTCAAGCTGTGAAATTCTCTTCCATGGGAGTTTAGGTTGACTCCCACCCTTCTTCTACCAGCAGGTAAATCCTTCCTTATTTAAACAGGCATTTGGTGACTGGGTATGCAGTCTTTTTAATGGGGTGTCTGGGATGTATTTTTATATGTATTGTCATGTTTTAAATATTTTACATTATTATAAAATACTGAGCTCTCTGACAGAGATGGCTGAATGTCTCACAAAACTACAAATTCCCAGAATTCCATAGCAATGAGCCATAGTAGTTGATGTGGTATCAAACTGGTTTATTTCTGCAGTGTGGATGCAGCTTGATTACAATGGATTGGTCTTCTCAAAGTTTCAGCTCCTCTCAGATGCTTCTTAATCTTTTTATGACCTTCAGCTCCTTTGATGTTCATAGCTTGGTCAGTTTCACCCAAGGTGTCCACTTCTATTAACAATGAGTAAAGGTGATCAATTTAAAGTATTTAAACAACATTTGCCATATCATCTCTGAAGAGTATCTGAGGCAGCTGCTTTGGAGCTGGGGTTTTGTAGATAGGTTTAGGGTTAGATTTCACATTAAGGGCCTCCTCTGTTAATCTTCATCTTCTGCAGTTTTCGTCCTTTCTTCCTGTTGGTCAAACTGTTATTTCTCTCTCCAGGCCATACATCCATTTCTCAACAACAGATCTTCACTCAGTCCCAAAGACCCAAATCAGCATTTCAAAGGTGGTATTGTTTAGCCTTTGGCTTCTGCTGAGGCAGCCTGTTTACTTTATGTTAAAACATTCTCCCAGGCAATCTTGTCATACATAATGACGCATCACATACCCCAAAGTATCACAAATGGCAAACCATATATTCTAGTGTTAAATCTGTTACATGCATTACCTGTGCACTGGCCTTATTTAATAGAGATGTTAAAATCAGGTAACAAAAATTCAAAAATGCAACACATGCATGTACAAGGATAGCAGCTTCTTTGGATAACAGACGAATCCATGAAGCTTATAGTGAGTGACTTTGAGTTGTGTATGCTTTCTGCCTTTGTCTAATGTACCCCACAGTGTTGTTGTGGAGCAAGGAAAGACATATACTTCAGCTTGCACTCCTTAGAGGACAGTTGAGATATAAACAAAGTAAATAATAAAATAGTGGAAATATTGAGAGGTTCATTTTCAAGATCTATTATTTCTTGTTAACAGATATATATTAACATACTGATATGTTGGCTCAACATACTAGCATGTTAGTTGGCTCAATATGATAGTATGTTGGCTCAACATGGCTCAGTGCTCATATGTTAACTAGTATGTATGTATGTTAACAGATGTATGTTATGTAGACATGCATGTGATTATGTGAAAATAAGAATATTATTAACAGTGGAGCCAAAAAGACATGAATTGAAAGTGCTGTTTAATATTGTGTTAGATCCGAACTAACTTAATTGGAACTGGTCCATTGTGTGCTTTCCCAGCTCAGCACTAACCAAAACTCTGGATTTATTCAGCTGGTGGTTGACTTCAAACAGGACAAGCCCAGTTCAGCTGCTCCTTTTGCATGGCTGAGAATGGGATTCATGATGATAATAATAATAATAATAATAATAATAATAATAATAATAATAATAATAATAATAATGTTTTATTTATATGGCGCCTTTCCTGTAGGATCATGGCGGCTCACAACATCAGATAAAACAATGTTGAGGTTTCCTCTGCCAAATAGATTCTGTGAGCAGAAGTTAAATTGGGACCAACTGGGAGACAAAATAAACCAACAAGAACTTCTGATTCTCCCTGTTTTCCAATGGCAGCAACAAGAGGAACAGCCCCTGCAAAAATATACAGCTGGAATGCAGAAAGGCTGAGCAAGATGGTTTGGGGTGTTGGAGGGAGGGCTGGGAGTCATGCTCCATCCTGAGACCCAAAGCTCAGGGTGCCCAGATGTCCTCGCCACAAAATGGAGGACCTTCCAGAAGCATTGGAGGAGGTTCCCAAATCAAAGCGGAGAACTTCGACAGAAATGTAAATTCGTGCTTCTTAGCCATGTTCCAAATGGGAGGACTTTTTGGAATTCCTCCTGGACAGAAGGTGCAAATGGTGTCCTGGAAGGTGTCCTGGAAAAGGAGGACGTCTGGGATGCAATTCCTGGGCAGACATTTCTTTCATGCTAAGTGGATCTCCATTCCATCAGACTCTTGTTGTGCTTTTTTGAGGGGAGAGTGGGGGTCAAACCCTCCCAAGCAAACCAGAGAGGAGAAAGTCTTAGGTCCTGGAGCCAGGCTCAGGGGGAAGCCTTGCGGAAGAAATGAGTCCCAGGATGAGGATGAGGATGAGTTTATTTCTTACCCCCCTCTCCTCCCAGCTCGAGGTGGGTTACAGCCTCGAAGGGAGGGAAGATGGAAGGCTGATCTCGGGGGAGGGGATGTTTTTGCCAAACCCAGGGTGATCAGAGGTCCCCGCCACAAAGGATGACAAGGCACCGCAAAATGGAGGACATGACCAAGCCAAAGCCAACCTAAATACCAATTCCTGCTTCTTAGCCCTGCTCCAAAATGAAGGACCCCTTTGGAACGCTTCCAGGGCAGAGGGTGGGAATGGAGGCCAGGTCCGGGAAAAGGAGGACTCCCAGTCACCCTGGATCTTCAAGAAAAAATGGAGGCCATGACAAAACAAAAGCTGAAAACCTTCACAGACATATACATTCTTGCTTCTTAGACTTGCTCCAAATGGAGGACCCTTTGGGACTTCCGCCTGGAAAGTGGAAATAGAGGACATGTCCGGGAAATGGAGGACGTCTGGTCACCCTGGACCTTCAAGAAAAAAACAGAGGAAATAAAAAATAAAAGTTGAAAACACTCCTAGAAATATCAATCCCTGCTTCTTAGACCTGCTCCAAGTGGAGGACCCTTTGGGAATGGCTCCTGGAGAGAAGGTGGAACTGGAACTGGAGGATGGGTCCGGGAAAAGGAGGACGCCTGCTCACCCTGAGCTGAAAACACTCCCTATCAGTGTCCCTTCCTGCTCCAAATGGAGGACCTTTTGGGGAATGCTCTCTGGAGAGCAGGTGGGGGTGGAGGGCCTGTCCGGGAAAAGGAGGACGCCAGTGCTTCTGAAAGAAGAAGAGGAGGAGGAGGGCTTTCCCCTGCCCCTCCTGCTGCTGCTGCTGCTCTGCTGCTGCCCCTGGCCAGGATCGCCCTCCAGGAGCAGCCCTTAGGCAGGAGAAGTCCTGGGGATCGCAGAGAGAGAGAGAGGGAGAGAGGCGCGGGAGCCCAGCCTGGCGGTGTGTTTGTGGGTTGTGTGTGTGGCTGAGGGGGGGGGGTTGTGGGGAGAGGGGTCGAGGGGAAGGCTAGCCCTGGATCGGCCTGGCAGCTGGCAAGGCAAGGCAAGGCAAGGCGAGCCCCGTCCTTCTCCGGAGGGGCTCCGCTGCCGGGCCATGGCTCTGCTGCTCTGGGCCAGGGAGGCCAGCTGAGGAGCCCCTCCTCGCCCTCTTCCCTCGGCCCTTGCTCGGGGATGCGCCTCTTCGCCCAGGAGCCCCTGGTAAGTCCAGAGAGATGGGGTGGGGGCATCAAGGGAGGGATGGGCAGCGAGCTTGACCTGGGCTGGTCTTGGGAGGAAGAAGATGGAGCATCTGCTCCCAGAAGCATCCCTTTGCGCTCCCAGCAGCAGCAGCAGCAGGACCTCTGAGCATACGCAGAGTGCACCGCTCTTTTTCCTCTCCCGCTGCAAGGAGGCTTTCTCCCAGGCTGTATCCCCAGGGCAGGGACCGTCCAGTTGGACTCCACTTTGAACTGACCTGGCTCCAGGCTATGGGTTCTTGGGATGTGTAGTTTGCTGTGGCGCCAGAGCAGAGCTACAGATCCCCACATCCCAGAGCTTGGAGCCAGGGCAGTTGAAGTGGGGTCAGACCATCCCCTCCACCACGTTTTTCCTTTCCCCAAATGGTTTTCAGTGTTAAGAAGCTGGTACCTCTGCATCTCTCCTTTGTCGGGGAAGGAAGAGGCTGGGAAGGAAGGCGAGGAAAGGCTTTGCTGCTCTGAAACTTCGGTAACATCTCAATGCTTCCACCCACACTTTCTTTCTCTGGCTATTTAGTTAGATGTGTGTGCATATGAAAGAAAGGAAGGAAGGAAGGAAGAAAGAAAAAAAGAGTATACACACTCCTTGGCTTTGGTGACTTTTTCCCAGGGAAGCCATCCCTGTAGGTACCCAAGAAGAGCCCATCTTTCAACTTCCTTTCCTGTGTTAAGTGCCCAGAGAGAAGTGAAACTCAAGGGAAAGCCTTCTGGAAAGGAAATGCTGAAAGTTTTTTAGTTCCTTGGTGTCTTTTATTATTTTCCCTCTCCCCTATGGCATTAAGAAATCAATAGCACTGCTATGTCAATTCTAACTCTTTGGTTCCAGGCATCATTAATATGAAATATATAGAGAGAGACACATTTTAGTGATGTGATGCTTGATGGTTTCTATGCTGTTTTCTTCCTGTAATCCTTAAGCTTTGCCTATCTAGTCCTGAGTCATTTGAGCCTTAGACTGCGACTCAGGAGAGCAGGGTTCGAATCCCAGCTCAGCCATGAAATCCAGTGGATGGCCTTGGTCAAGTAACACTCTCTCAGCCTCAGGGGAAGGCAAGGACAAACCTTCTCTGAACAAATCCTGCCAAGAAAACTCCATGGTAGTTTGCCAGAACTAAGGTTGCCAGAAGTCAGGAACAACTCTCTCACACATACAATCTTTCTTGTCCTCTGGGTTCAAGTCATGGAAGTGTTCTTGCAATTTCTGTTATATAAGCTGCAGTAACCTATAAGAGTAAAATAGTGCAGTAACTTGTAAGAGTAAAAGCACTGTCCAAGATCACTTACCTTTGCTCTTTAAGCAGCTTTTCTGCTCAAACATAGTTTGGTGAGAGCATGAAAAAGGTTAAAATGTGCCCTCCCCATAGCATCCAAATGCACAACAGCCATCTAGATACCTTATCTATGTATGTTTAAAGTGGGACTTCAAGCATGCTTTTTTTTTTGTCAAAAAGCAAAATGAAGGGTTGAGATATTTTGAGATATGAGATATTTTTTGCAAAGGCACCATCTTGGAGTCAAACCTGGAGTCAGAGGCACTGCCTTGCCTAACTAAGAATTTGAAGGACCAGATTCTGTAGATATTAAAGCCAATCTTTCTCATACAACCGAGGTGTTGTTTTTTTAAAGATGTTTGAGATCTTTTCACCATAGCTCTTCCTTCAATAAATGTTTCCTTTATTATTACGAGGGATATTTGAAACAAACATGGGTATCAAAAGAACACACTCACACACACATACATGTATATAAATGGCACACAGCCTCTGTTCAACCTTCCATCTCTCTCCCCATTCTTTCTTTTTGCCTTGTCACATGTGTTGCTCAGCATGATTTTTTTCAACTCCTTCATCAATAAATTCTAGTGGTTTACGTGCACATTACATTTCGCTCTTAGAGAAAAGTATTCTTTGTTGATTAATATTAAGAAGCATGTAAACCTTCACAATTTCATCCTTGACTTTGCTTTCCAGCAGAAGCGTAATGAATTCAGTCACAAAACACTGCAATAGATTTCTTGGGGTTCTTGCGTTCAGAAAGATTTCCCCTCTTCCTCACACTGAAAGTGCTTCTCATAGCTGTACTATGACTTCATTCTGTCTTATTACAGAATTTTATAAGTGTGTCCAGATGATTACAGTCCTTCCATGTTCTTCACACAGTTCAGCCCATCTTTTTTCTTGCTGGAAAAAATCATTAAAGAAATATAGAATAGCTGTATCACATTTTTCACCTGAAAGTACTAAGAGTTATCCGTCTGAAAGCACCTCTTTGTTATTGTCATGTGCCTTCACCTTGACTCCAACTTATGCAACCCTCTGATAAGGGTCTTTTTTTTTGCCAAGATTTACTCAGGGGAAGTTTCCCATTGCTTTTCTGTAAGGCTAAGAGAGTGTGACTTGCTTGGCATCATCCAGTGGGTTTCCCTTGCTGAGTGGAATTTCAAACCTGGTCCCCAGAGTCCCAGTCCAACACTCAGATCACTATGTTACACTGGATCAAAGACCTCTAGATGTTTAAATTTGCCTTGGCATGACACAACTCTCTATGTTGAAATGCATCAAGAAAACTGAATACATACGCTAGTCAGAATATCTCCTTACAATACCACTTTTCTCCAATTGTCACATGATATTGATGATTTGTTAGCAGACATATATGGGTTTATATATGCATGAGGAGGACATTTATATGTGAATGAATTATGCTTTCTGATGAAGCAATATGAATGGGCCCCTAGAAGCCCGACATCTTTGAACGTGGTCTAGCCAACCAGTAGAAATCCAATCTGAAATCCAAGCATGGAAAAAATTGCAGTGAGTACATTATCTGTATTCATCAGTTGCAAATTCAAACCTGTTGTTATAGTGGACTCCATGGAAGCGGAGGTGTGTGCAGTTAGTTTAGCTTCTTGGAAAGATTTTGCTACCCAAAAGGAGTGGTTTTGTATTCCAGAAGATTGCTGATGTGTTCGAATAAATCATTATTTTCTTATTTATGAATAATGCAGGCCAGGAGATCAAACAAAAATTGTCTTTATTGTGTTAAAAGTTAAGCCAACCTATTTCCCGAAAGAATACACACTAGACTAGCTGCCTTTGCTAAGGTGTCACAGTTCACAGGTCTCATCTAAGAGCTCCTTACTTTCAGTCAGCACTTGCACCTTAAACATAAGACATGCTTTCATGCATTTAAACTGAAAGGTGAAAACTAGCCCATGGTTGCCATAGCTTCCTGTTTGTCAAATCAGTTAAGGGCCATAAACAGCAATCCAAATCTCTCTGCTTCTGTCTTGGTCATGTTCTCCCTCCTGTTTCTGAGGTCCTTTCTCTCAACTGTTCCTTTAAATTCATTAACTTCTGCTTTGGAGAAATACAAGTCAATTTTATGTCAATTTCACCTTGGAAGCACCATTTTCCTACCAAAGCCTTATTTCTGAAACAGACACAGCTAACCAGCCACGCTGCCACAGTGGGATGTTTCGTATGTCTTCCAATGTAGGTCAAGGAGTAGCTAGGAGTGTTCCTCTTTCAAAGCTGAAAAGTGTACATCCCATAGACACACATGTACACAGCTCTCCAAAGTTAGTCAGCAAAATGGGATTTTCCTAGAAACAGATGCCACAGTTCAAGTTACAAAGTTGTAAACAATTGTATTGTTTTTCCTTGCTGGTTCATTTACCCTATTTCACACCATTGCTCCTTAAATGTGTAATCTACAACCGTATGCATAGGTTTTATGTATGCAAAAGTATTACAGTTTAGGGATTTCTTTCTATTTGGGTAATGGCATGGTGTGGTGATTTGAGAGTTGGACTCTGATTCTGACTATGACTCTGGAGACCAGGATTCAACTCCCCATTCAGCTGTGGAAACCTTGGGCAAGTCACTCTCTCTCAGCTTCAGAGGAAAGCAAAAGAAATCCCCCTCTGAACAAATCCTAGCCCCCAAAACCCTGCAATAAGTTCACCTTAGCGTGGTGCCATGAGTTAGAAAGGATTTGAAGGCACACATAACAACAACAAACAACAGGGGCATCAAAGCTGATGTTGTTTCCTACTTTCATCCACACACAATTCTGGATGGGGATTACAGGTACAGTCAACTCTCCATATCCATGGATCCTTTATCCACAGAGTCAACCATCCATGGTTTGAAAATATTTTAAAAATACTGTACATACATTCCAAAAAGCAAACCTGGATTTTGTCATCTTATATAAGGGTTGCCATTTTACATCCATGGATTTTGTGATCCACAGGGGAGTTCTGGAATCAAACCCCAGTGGATACCAAGGGTCCACTGTACTGTATTCCTCATGTTGTAAATGAGGCATTACAGAAAATTTGGTACAAGGGTCAGAAATAACATGGAAAGAATAGAGACAGGTTCCTACACACAGAGAAAAAGTGCAGTTGAACATGTTTCAGCAGACTTTTTGTTCAGAATTAGCAAGCATGAGTGAAATGAAACAACTAGGTCAGGTAATCCTTGCAGAAGGAAACAAAACATTCTGAACTGCCTACAGACCACTTGACCGCTCCTTCCAAAATAAACAGGGGTATTTTTTTTTCCATTTCAACCAGGCTCCTTTTTTTGTTGTGATTTCCATTTTGCTGGCCCAACTTAGATCTATGCTAAACATGTTGATGATAGCTGGTGAGACAGGCTTATCTGTTCTCTCTCTGTCTCTGTCTCTCTTTTTCTTTTCTGTTCATACATGCTCAGTAAGGGATTCTGGAGGCAACTATGTTTACCTTGCCTGTTGTAGGCAGTCAAACATATCTAGAGTAAAATGGGCTGATTGGAATTTCATTTACTCCTAGTTCAAGCTTTGTGTATTGAAGTGTGTACTACAGACACTTTTTCCAGCCCTCCCTCACCATATTCTTAAGGGTAATACTGCCACTGTGATTCCCAAATTCTGACCTTCTAGGTGTTTTGGACATTAATTCCCAGAATACTAGATAATTGGCCAAGATGACTGAGGCTTCTGGGAGCTGAAGTCCAAAACACATGGAAGACGAGAGTTTGGGAATCACTTTTTTGAGTAGCCCAAATGGTTATTTGGGGAAACAAAGATATGTAAACTTTGTTTTTCTGGCTGCATCCAGATGTCTAGCTGAATAAGATGGAAGCCAAGAGCATCAGCCTGATCTACAAATGCAGCAAATTTTTGACTACTTTATCCTCACATGGAAAGAGGAATAATTGCTAACACTCCCTCCCTTCTACAGGAGAAAACAAATATTTCTATGAAATATTTTCCTCCTATTCCAACTTCCCAAAGTTTGTGCAAAAATACCCCATGTGTCTTTCTGCACAAAAAGTTCCTCCAGAACACATTGAGACATTCAAATACTAGAAGAAAACTGAAAGTCTCACTGCTCTATTATCTTTTCCAATGGATTTCTAGACTGTCATGAAACCCACTGTTTTACTAGGAAATAAATAATAGGGAATATTTTTTCCATCCCTAGTCATCCATTCCTAAGCATACATATTTCTAACAGTTTGAACCTACATATATCTACTCAGAAATCCATTTATTGTGTTCAGTGAAATGTACTCCCAGATAAATATATAGTTATAATATATGGCAGTCCTCCTCCTCCTCCTCCTCATTATACCACCTTTTCCCCAGTTTGGGACTCAAGGTGGTTTACAAGAGTTAAACATAGCAATAAATTCACATGATGAATACTGGTTTCATGGCTGTTATTACCCAGTGTTATAGTCATAGAGAGACAACGTGGTGTAGTGGTTTAAGCATAGGATTACAGTTCTGATGAACAGGCTTCAAATCCCACTCAGCCATAGAAAACTCTGGCAAGTCATACTCTCTCGGTCTCAGAGGAAAGCAAAGGCACCCGCCCAATAAATTTTGCCAAGAATACCCCATGAAAAGTTTACCTTAGGATCATCATAAGTCAGAAATAAGGGAACAACAACAACAGTACTAGAAATATCGGGACTGAAGAGGAAAAATAATTTGGGATACAGAATTCTTATTTGGGAGCTGATGCATTCTTTTTGTGTCCCCCACCCCACAAGAGCTATACCTTTCCTGAAACATTTTAAGGAAGATCATGCAGTATAGTCCAGCTAGCAAAAGTCAGATTTTAACTTACAAAGACAGAAGTGAAAACAAAAAGCCCAAATGTCTTAATTACCATTTCTGCCACTGTAGCTCAGAATCAGTCAAAATAATTGCAGTTTTCCTGTTTTGCCTGTGCTTCAGGGGGCAAGTGGGGGTGGAACATAGGAGCACTAAATGAAGTAACAAGGCACTTTAATTCCTGAGCTCCTATCTACTTTAATTATTCCCAAGCCTTTGTGGTGCATGCAATTAACACATAAAGGGATCCTTATTAGGTGGCCTGTAATGTGGACTTCATTGGTTTTCTCAAAAAGCTACAGGTAAGAACAGTTCAGTGGGGTGCCTTTAAATAATAGAAACATTGGCTACAGTATAAAAACTAACTCTCATGTGGGAGGGGAAGTTGTGCTGACTTCACAAAGCACATTTGCATGTCAAAGCAGGTAACCCTTGGTGTGCTAATAAAGTGCCATGTAGGAAGTGTTAATGGAGTCATCAAATTAAAGAAACAACCATTTTCTAATTTTGACTTCATGTATCTACTGAGTTTGAGGACTGTTTGGTCTATAAGAGCTAACTTTCTTCTTATCAGCATAAGTGTGGTTATTTTTACAATGTAGTCCTTCCATGGATATTAATACCACTCCATCCAGTGGGATGTACTCTCTGCTAAGCATGTCGTATAGCATTGCAGTCCTTTCAGGAATAGGATTGCACTGTAAATGTTAATTTAGATCCATTGATTCCTATTTAGATCTGTATAATAAGCCAATAGGTTTTAACTCCACATCTGCATGCTTTTCAAACTGGTAGATAAAGCAATTAAATCTTCTCTGGTTTGTGTATGTAAGACAATTTTTGACAGTGTTCATGTGTCATACTTTAATTTTCATGATTGTCTTTTAAATTCTTTTAAACGGGTTTAAATTAGTGGTGTTTGTAATGAGATAGTTTATTTAATTCTATTTTATTGCTTTTTTAATCACTATGTTTTAGCTGTGTTTTAATCTGCTGTGAGCTCCTTTGGGTCTCATTTTGGGAGAAGGGTGGGATCTAAACTGAATAAATAAATGATAAAAGAAAGTTCTCTTTTGTTGAGTAAATAATGAAGGACAACATTGTTTTACCTCATTGTCTTAACAGAAAAACTGAAAAAGGAGAAAAAAGATGGAAGTTTATCATTTCTTCTAACAAAGAGTGGCAGTATTTGTTTATTAAACTGTCATATGTAGTTTCCTCACTGAGGCATCTCAATTGCAAATTTAGTTGAGGTTGATTGATTAGCAAAATATAACAATACTTAGAATTTATGCAGTTCTTTCTGGGGTGTTTAGCACACACACACACACACCCCAATAATTCCTACAGCAATCCTGTAAGTTAGGTTGCCATTATTATTCCTGCATTTTATATTAAGAGTGGTGAGGCAAATTTCAGAGCTGTCCCAGCTCATATATTTGGCCATTATGTTGTCACCAGCGTCTGATTATTTAGAATCCCATTTGGTTCCAGCTGTCATGGATCTTGCCTTCTGTCACTGATTAATGGGGAAGAAAAGATGTGTTTGTTTCTTCCCAAGTTCCTTAACATAGCTATACAGTGACTGCTCTAAATGGACATTGGTGACAAGAAGAAAAATTTGTAGAATTAATCCAATTCCATTCTTCTGTTTTGTCTTCTGAGGACTTGGAAATTTCAGACACATCTGTTATGCTGTGGAGATGCAGGAGGAAGGTATACTTGTGAATGAGGCTGACAAGTGCTTAGGCAGGGCTGTATCCAGTGGATTGGTTTCTGTAGGCCAGATCTTCTCCATCAACTGCCTGACTGTTGCAGTCGTCTTTCGGAGGCCTTTCTGGAGGTGCCACATTTTGAAGACGTTAAACAGGAAAGTGGTTTCTTCTGTGGTGGCTCCCACTCTCAAGAATATTCTCCTTCCCAGAACTAAAGTATGTGCTAGCTCTGTTGTAGTTTTAAAACCTGTTGAAAACTTTTGCATTTACCTCTGTATTTACTGACTTGTGACACTTGTTATTTTCCCCAGAGTTTCATTGCTTTTCTCCACATCTGCTATTTTGCTTAGGTGAATCAGGTTCCAAGGACAGGTATTGCTACAGTGCTCTTGACTCCAAATCCTGTTTCTTCCCTGAGCTCCATCCCTAACTCTGGAGGATTCTAAGAGTAGGTCAAAAAGTAACTTTTCAGTTCAGGAAAATTGTTCAGGAAGAAAAGCTAAACAGACTGATAGACCTGAAATGTAACAATAGAAAACCACCACACACACACACACACACACACTGCTGTTGTTAACTGCCCTTGAATTGATCTCAATCCTTAGTGACCCTGTGGATGAGGCATCTCCAAAACCCCCTGTCCTTCACTACTCTTGTACATTCATACCAGTGACCTCCTTAATAGAGTCTTATCCATCTAGCATGCAGCCTTCCTCTTTTTCTACTTCCCTCCACCTTTCCTAGTATTATTTTTTCCCCAGTGATTTGTGCCTTTTCATGATGTATCCGAAGTATGACAGCTTTAGTTTTGTTATCTTCCAGGGATATTTCTGGCTTGATCTGCTCTATCTTTTTGGCTGTCCATGGGATCCTCAGCACTCTTCTCCAGTCCTGACATGAAAAGTGTGGTCAAGCCATTTTGCACTCCCAAATAGCAAGCTCCTTGATTTACATAAGACTGGCCAATTTAGGGATTGCAACCCAAAGTTTTCCTATTTTTCTGATTTAAATCCTTCAGGTTTTGCATTGACTAATGAGATTTGTGTGAAACTAATTATGTGAAACCTTTCCCAAGAGTGAGATTCTGAATAAACCTAACAGCTTGTCTTCATTTATCACAAAGCACCCTTCACATTGAGAAGAATGCAGTCTTAATTTAGAGAGTCACATAAAACTATTTTGTGGCAAATGTATTAATAATGCAGCAGGAACTGAGGTTCAGAGTTATGTAGTGATTTGGGTCTGGATACTAGAGTTTGATTCCCCACTTTGTCATGGCAACCCACTGGGTGATCTTGGAAGTTATATACTCTCAGCCCCAGAAAACTCTGATAGGTTTGCCTTAGGGGTCACTGTAAGTCAGAAATAAAGGAACACAGCAACATAGACTACATCTGAAGTTAAAGTGCAAAGACAATGGATGTTTATTGGACTCTCTGCTCTTGTTCTACCTAGTTCAGCTAAGAGGAGAAACTGAGGAGAGATAAAGCATAGGTAAAGGCAGTCCATTGCAAGGGATCTCGAGTGGGCTCCCCCATTAACCCAATAAGTAAGCCAAATAAGGAAGTTTGTATTGGAAGCAAAGCATATGACCCATTCTGGTTGGTTACTGTTAAGCAGTTTGCTTTCTGATCTGACCAGTTTATCTGATGTTAGAAAACACACTTTTGGGGAATGACAACTCCCACCATGGCCAACTCGGGAAGTTGTCATTCAAAAAGGTATATTTTCCATCTCTGTCCTCAAAATGCAAGGCCTGAAGATGGGCTGGAAGCGTGCTTTATCACACAGTGCATGGCATCATGGTGCACCTCTGGCACTGTGTCCAGATGACACAGCACCAAAGGGGGCCATACAGGTGCGCCATGGTGACTATGGTGCTCTTTCAAGTGCTCAAAAAGGAGCCACTTTTTGTGACTACTTTTTGCGCCCTTGAAAGGCCGATTGGGGCCATGGTATGAGGTTGCCGTGGCCCCGATCCAGCCAGGGAAGAGGGGGCTAGGGGTGGTCTGTAGAGCCCCTAAAATTCCTAGATCCCTTTGATGATGTACTGCTGTCAAGCCAGGTGTTATCTACCTAACATTTATGCTTACAATTTTCCCTGCCTAAGTAAAGTGGCTCACATTTATCTCTATTGAATTCGTTTTGTTGGTTTTGTTAATTACCCCTCCTAGTTTAGTATCATCTGCAAATTTGATGATTATGCCCTCTATACTTTCCTATCTATCAATCAATCTATCTACAAGTTGACTTTTGGGGGGAAATACGAATGACTTCCACCTGCGCTTACTAAATTACGTTATCAAAAAATAACTTTAGTTTGCTTTCAGTGACAATATCTTTATGAGGCCCATGTGTACTTATGAAAACCCAGAAAGCATTTTAGTATTTTTCTTCAGGCTAGGTATTAGGTAAAACTAGGACAGTATCTATATACTTGGACAGTTATACATATTTCTATATTCATTACTTACATTGGCCAAGATACTGTATCACAGAGCGTAACATCAAATTCCACAAGCCGAACTACACCACCTATCTCTTTTCAGCACCTGCTGGACTCACCATTTAGATGCTGCAGTTCCTCTCCAAGGCTATTCCGTTGCTGGAGGAGAGTAATGAGGGTTGGAGAAGTTTCTATGTCCACATAGCCAGGTGCAGAACATCAGCCACTGAGATCCATTGGAACCCTCCAGAGGTCTCAGCAGATGATTTAATCATTCTGCATCTGGCTGCAGAGACATAACCAGACACTTCTTCGATCTCCTCCACTCTGCACCAGCCACTGAACAGGTGGGAGGGGGCTGCAGTGGCTAAATAGTGAGTCAGGCAGAGGTCTTTGGCCATTGTGCAGACAGGAAGAAAATAGAGCCCTCCTCAACAACCACAAAAAGACTGGTGCAAAACAGACAAGCAGGAAAAAACAGCTTGAAGCTGCCTTTTCTGAAGCCACATTGAAACTACACCAACCACACCACCCTCTCTGAAGGTGGTTGGAGTGTACATGTCATGTCCACATGGCACAGCTTCAAACTGCGCCACTGGGTACTTTTTGTTTTTTCACTTTTCCACTATCATCCCTAAACGCCTTCACGGGAACAAATCTCAGGCAATTTCCATCCCATTGGATGGCCATCCCTGTGAACCTGCATACATTTGCATGTGCAGCACTTCACTGGGAGAGGGCATCAGCGCAGATGCCAGCGCAGATGCCAGCAAGGTACAATCATGCCTTCTTCACTCCCCTTCTCCCCATGCCCCCTCTTGGACTGTCTGTTTTGTGTATGTTGTACTCATATCCATGAGAAGTGTCACAGTTTCTCTTTTGGGCACTGCCACCCTTGCTGCTTGGGTATGACAGCTCTATCCCTTTTAAATGTACTCCTGTGATGGGGCATTTATATGCACGATTAGGTTTAGGGTTAGGATAGAGCACCACTTTAGAGTGGCACTGGTGGCACTGCATTTAGATGTATGAAGTGCGAACTTTCCAGGAAGAAGCAAAAAATCCACCTCCTTTTTAGTCTGACTTTTCTCCCCATAGGATGGCTTGAGAGAGGTTTCTGGCCAGCTTTGAGGATTATTTATATGAAGCTAAACACCCCACCTGGAAGCCAGCTGTAAACCTGCTTATTTTGACCATCTGTTTTGCCCCATAGACAGGTATATGATGGACTTAAGTTATATAAGTCACTAATAGGATATCAGCTTTTATTTCCTTGCTTCTCCTTGAGGAGGTTGAAAAAGCATTTCTCCTTCTCACTTTTATCTTCACAAATACAGCCTTTGGAGGTAGGTCAGGCTAAGAGGTTCCACTGAGGTCCATGACACACTGTAGAAATCATCCATTTTGAGACCGTTTTAACTGCCCTGGCTCAGTGCTAGGGAATTTTTGGAGTTTGTGAGACATTTAGCCTTGTCTGTCAGAGAGCTCTGGTGCCACAACAAACAACAATTCCAAGGTTTCCCTAGCACTGAGCCAGGACAGTTAAAGCAGTCTCAAAATGGATTATTTCTGCCATGTGTTTTGGACCTGGGTTTCATGGGAGAGTGGAGATTTAAATCTTCAAAAACTGACCACTACATCACACTGACAAAAGACTCAAGCTTACTTTTCAGTAGCAACAAACTGGGAGCTAAGTGCATGCAAAACTTTGAATGAATGTGTGGTGATCAGGCGTATGGTTAAGGATGCATAAGCAAACCATTTCCCCATCCCTTCACATATCCCCACCACCACCCCATTAATTCAAAACAGGCTGGTTCACTTCATCTTTTCATATGCATGAAAAGCAGTTCTTTGGACAAACAAGAAAGCAACCAAAAAATAACTTTAAAAGGAAACAATATTCCACGGAGCTTAAAATGCAGTAAGGTGTGTGTGTGTGTGTGTGTGTGTGTGTGTGTGTGTGTGTGTGTAAATGAGCATCAGAAATTTTCTGTTGTTGAATAACGTGGAGGTGGAAATATGATATTGATATTTTTTTTAGTCTATAACCCCGCTTCGATCCACTGGGAGAGGCAGGGAAACATAAATAAATATTATTATTATTATTATTATTATTATTATTATTATTATTATTATGCCAAAATATGAGCTTTTATTAAAAAGTCCAGAGGCCAATAAAGAGGTTAAAAGGTTTGACACACAAACAGAATGCTTATTGAACTCATACAACAGTTAAACATAACCCCAGGTCTTAAATACAGTCATGGACCATTAAAGCTAGCATATACAAATTATGAAATGAAAATAAACTGAGATGCTGCAGTGCTGGGTGGGCTGGACTTGTACATCTTATGAAGATGTTTTCAGAAAGGTTAAATGGGGCTGATCGTGGCTCAACACACTGAGTGACTGGGCATTAAATTGAAGGGAGCACCAGACAGAGCTCTGTCACTCAGTGTAACAAATCCAAATTTTCCTTCTCCTCCTTTCTGAAAATATATATAGCCTTGAAAGACACCAATTTATACGTCAGCCATTCAGCTTCACAAATGACACTTGGGTGAGGAGGTCATCCAGAACTTTGCTGTAGTGTGCCTTCAAGTCATTTCAGTCTTATGGCGACCCTAAGGGGAGCCTATCATGGGGCTTTCTTGGCAAGATTTTTTCAGAGAGGGGTTGCTTTTGCCTTCCTCTGAGGCTGAGAGAGTGTGATGTGCCCAAGTTCACCCAGTGGGTTTCATTGGCTGAGTGGGGATTCAAATCCTAGTCTCCAGAGTCCTAGTCCAACAATCAAACCATTACACCACCCCAGCTATCATCCAAGTCTATTGATTTGTAATCTTGAATTTTCTGTTCTGGAAGATACCCCTCCTTATGTGTCTTTGGTTCGAAAATAAATTATTGCCCTTTCTCTGAAACCTATTTTGCCGAGCCTTTCCTAAGATCTTGATAGGTTTAGTTAGCTCATGGTTTGTTCAGCATTTCTTTGTGTACACTCTCTTAATGAAAGCATCTTCTGAAGCAGCTGGTTCTGCTTATGGTCAGTGTGCATAACCAGGAGGTTCTTCTAGTCCAATACCCATTTCCTGTAATTTAATCCAAGTCTGTTAGACAGCAGTACTCTCTCTTGGGGGGAGCTGCAGAGGGAAATAGTGCATGGAAGTACTACAGGCCCTCTAAAGAAATAAACATTCCAGACAAGCCTCTAGCTTCATCACTATAAAAGGTTATGGAGTTTTACCACCTATTATCTAAAGATGGTATCATAGACTGCAGATAGATTTTAATTAAATAAAATTAATTAGTCTACAGTGGACCCTTGGTATTCTCTGGGGTTTGGTTCCAGGACCCCCCATGGATACTAAAATTCATGGATGCTCAAGTCCCATTCATTATAATGGCATAGTAAAATGGTGCACCTTATATAAAAGGACAAAATCAAGATTTGCCTGTGGAAATTTTTATATTTTTTAAGTATTTCCAAGCCATGTATGTTTGAATCTGTGGATAAGGAGGGCTAACTGTATTTTAAAAACAAAATCACCTGAAGGTGTGGATTCATAAGTGTTTCCTTAGTGATGTCAAGTTATACGTATCTAGATTTTACAGACTTAGTGGTATGGCCACACATGCTCTTTATAAATGTAGTTTACATTCTAGTCCAAGCATTTGTACCACCATTGCATACTTCTGTAAAGGTCCAGGAGAACCAGTGTTGACACACAGACACCAGGATCCCCTTCCATTAGAAAGATGGCTTTTAAGAAGTCAGCTCACTGGACCTAAATTGACAGGGTCAAGAAACAGGAATGGAACCTGACATTAGGAAGAACCTCCTGGTTATACACATTGTTTTACCAGTCTGTATCAGAAGATGCTTTCATTAAAGGATGTTAAGCAGCAGCTGAAGAATCAACTAAGAGGGTACAGTAGCAGTGGATTTCATGCACTTACAGGGGACTGGACTATATGATCTCGAACAACCCATCTGCACAGTTCTCTGATTATATAACTGGGAGAAGATCTCCAGGATTTCAGACAGGAGCCTTTTTGTCAACGTGACTGCAATACTTCAGAATGCAACATTTTGTACACAACCTTGCAGGGAAAATCTATTCTGCCCCCAAAGGGCATACAGATTCATGGTTTGGGCTCAGCATATCATCCACAAATTTGAGTTCCCCAAATCCCAACTGCCTAATTTGTGTATCTGTGTTTTGTGACTTTTTGCTAGTTATGTAAGCCAAGAGATTGGCTGTAAAACCAACCAGCCAACAAACAAAAAAGCATCTTTTTTCCATTGCTGGTTTTCCATGCCAACTCATCCCCCTCTGGTCAACCTTTATAGCAGGGAAATAGGCCACTGGGATTTCTTTACATTTTAACAAGCTATTATTCCTCCTCCTCCTTTTTAAAAAAGGGATAATTATTTGTATATATTAGAAAATACAAACTGTCCTTGGTAAACAGCAGAGCTCAGAGATATTACATTTTTGGATTGCAACTTCTAATCTAGACCCTCCCAGCAAGAATAGTCAGCCACCATAGCCCATGATCATTACCTAAAGGCGGAGAGTTTGGGGAGCTGTGTCCCAAATGACTTTTTCAGCCTCTGGTAGATAGGATAAATCAGTTTGTGTGCTCTGGTACTACTGTTGTTGTTTTTTAAGTTGCTAAATGTTATGCCAACTTTTATTTATGGATATTTTATTTATGAATATTTATAGGTTACTGCTCTGAAAGGGCTTTAATGATAAAACAAATGAATAACATAGTCATTTACATAATACAGTACATTTTTTTTTTACAGAAGAAAAGATGTGTTCTTTCTTTCACTATGTTTTTGGAATGGGTGGATAAGATGTTGCAACTGGAGGTTAATACTGGGGTGGAGTCAGAGCCCATTTTTTTATTAGCAGGGATGATATTCATTGGCATACCTCTTTTTCAGGATAACTTATTTCTCCTGAGCCCCATGATAGCAGGGTGAAGATGTACTTTGCCAACAACTTTCTATAGTTATGAACTACCTCTAGAAAACATTTTGAATGAGCAGTGAAGCCAAAGGCTTGCAATTGCAGAGACAAAAATGACAAGAACTGTGTTATTGATATGCATTGAGGCAGCTATTTGCATCTTTTGGATTATTCTTGTGATCAGTTGTGTCTGTAGCATGTACAACTGAATGCACAGTCAAATGCACATCTGAGTGAAATGTTTATGCACATCCATGCATGCTTGCATGCACAATGGCATGACATGCACAACTCTACTCCCACAAACTTGAACTGAAACATGTGTTCCATGTTGGGGGGGGGGGGTGTCAAACTTGTTCTGTATGGGATTTCTACTCAAAGTGGTGGTCCATCGATTGGTGCTAATTTGTGATCCACAAATTGCAGCTTTCCAGGGAACAGTGCCAAAACAGAAATAATATGGCACAAATATAGCATCTGGCATGCTATGCCAGTCTGCCACATCATTTATCTTGAGGAGGTGTATTTTAGGAGAACCTATACATGCATAAGACCCCAAGAGGCCTCTGGCCAACTTCTTTTTCTCTGAAAATGACTCTATTTAAAAGCCAGTGAGGATAGAAAACAGAAAATCTAGGCAGACAGCCCACATAAATTAGCAGAACCTTTCATTTTGCTACTTCCCCTCTCAGCAATACAGAAGCAGATCTCTGGTTTGCAAAGTAGAGGATTAGAAATACCATGTTGTTTCCTAACTAGTCAACAGATGAAAGCTATAACTACAGACATAATAAAATATTTTATTTTTAGACATTGTTCTATGTCTGGATTCTCTTTGGAAACCATCTTGAGGTCTCTGTCCATAATAGAGAGACTCAAAAATCAGTAGAGATATTTTAACAGATTTTTGATGTGGCAGCAACACATTGCCACTGAAAGTAACTAAAGCAACAACCACAACCACAGTAATTTTTGCATGTAATAAGCCAAATATTAAAAAGAGTACAAACTCTTATCTTTGCTGCATTATTTCTGGATAGAGAAACTGCTTATTTTCTGTTTTATTTATGTATAGACATACTGCTGCCCTTAGATTTCCTCATTGTTTTCTGTAGGCATATCTCCTGGCAAGCAGGGGAGAGGTATTTGTGTAGCAATGAAAGAACAGCATCAAAATGAGTCAGGAAAGTTCAGTCTCTAGTCATTTGAATTACCGTATGACTCTGAATATTTTAAACTTACTTCCTTGTCCTGGGATTGTAGCAACATTTTGTTTGCTGTCTTCTACACTGTTTAAAAGTATCTGTTCTATAATATAGCTCTAAAATTGTACAGTGCATTCCAGTTATACTTGCACATATAAAAATGCTCAGGTGTTGGTAGTTTATTTTCTATCGCATTCCTAATGATCCACAACATGGAATTTGCCTCTTTCACTCCTGACTCCCACTGTGTGAATGTTTTCATCAAATTATCCATCACAACTCCAATATCCCTTTCCTGGTCAGTTGTCACTACCCCATCAGTGATATGTGAAATTAGCACAGTCCTCTGCCATGGATGTCACTTTACATTTGTTTGCATTTGATTCCATTTGCCATTTTAATACTTTCCTCTCATTCTGGACCTCTTCCTTTCCCTTTTCATATTTAACCCCCCAAATAATTTGTTGTAATATGCAAAATTTGCCATTTTTCCTGTTCAGCCCTTTCTCCAGATTACGTATGTATGAACAAGTTCAAAAATACCAGGAGATATCTGGAGGATCTAACATTTTGCATCCTTTCCTTCTGAGAACTCCTATACTTTAAACCAGTTACTGATCCACAAGAGGAGGGTTTTAGGAGGGTTTAATTACTCTACACTCTGCTCCCCATGGCAGTTCCACCAGGCCTCTGAATTTGCTACACAGAGGGTCGGGAGTCCTGATGAATGAAGTGAGCTGTGACAGGAAATGGGAAGAGATCCCTCAAAATGAGATGGAGCCACCTTTCATACTCAGAGTCATTTATTCTTCTTAAGACTGTTCCTGGATCTAACCCACTGTCTTGGACCATGGAACGCAAAAATTGTGTTTTCTCATTACACAGGTACACAGCATGTCTCAGCTCTTTGGTTCTACAAGGACTGGAGAATTAATTTCTCTTTAGGTGTTCACCTTAACATGCATGACACTGAAACATACGTACAAACATATGTACAACCCTCCTACCTGAACACGCACAATACTAAAATATATGTACAAACATGTATACAGTCCTCCAACATCTCCAGGCATTTAGAGGTAAATTTGACCTTTACATCTTTGTAACTGTGGAGACAAAAGTCCCATGACTAGGAATCAACTATATTAAAGTTCCTGCTCATGGAACTTCATAACTAAGTCCAACCAAATATGAGTAAGTTTAATTTGCATGTCGGAAATACATTGGAGGGGTGGTACTGGTGGTGTAATGTGTCACCCACATCTTGTGTCCCCAGCTTTAACCATACATGTGCCCAGAGGCCCTTTCACATTACACAAGTATAGCACTAAGATTCTACTTTAACTGTCATGGTTCTTTCCTATGAAATCCTATGATTTGCAGTTTAGGGATGGGCATTTAGAATTCTTAGCTAAATAGCTCTAGTGCTTCACCAGATGACAGACCCAAGGATTCCATAGGATTCTTTGTTGCTGTGTGCCATCAAGTCATTTCTAACTCATGGCAACCTTAAGATGACCCTATCATGGGGTTTTCTTGGCAAATTTTGTTCAGAGAAGGTTTCTCTTTACCTCTGTCTGAGGTTGAAAAGGTGTGACCTGCCTAAAGTCACCCAGTGGATTTCAAAGACCAAGCAGGGATTAATTCCTATATTCTCTTTCACAAACTGATAAAGCCCTACACAGCTTGTGGCCAGGATATCTGAAAACCATATCTTCCTGTATTGTGTCTCACTAGTCTATGAGGGTAGGCTGGTAGGGACATGTAACCAGTGGCATCACTAGGGGTGGGTGGGCAAGGGATAGACCACACCAAGTGGCACCCTAAATGGAGTGTGTGACACCACTGCTCCTCAGATATCTGTGTTTTGGCAGAAATGGGCTGTGGCATTCGCCTGTTTCCATTAGAAATGCTGTAAGAGATATTGGAAATTATCACACAGAGATGGAATAGGGACAGGATCGCTCCCCCATCCTTATCCCATCATTTACCTGTCCATGACTGCGATAGCATGAAAAAGATAGCATTGATCCTGCCATTAACCTGTCATTAAAACGGCATTGCAGTAACACGAACTTCCGTTATTGCGAAATGCTGGGCACTGTTGCTTTAATGACAGGTTAATGATGGGATCTGCACAACATCATCTTTAAAAAATCCCTTTTAATAAAAATTTCACTTTAACCATGTGAAACTATGCATATGTAAATGCATTTAGGCTGTGCATATGATATTATAATTTTTAAAAATAATTTAAATTTTGCTAGTTGTTTGTGTCACAACTATTACCGTTAAATCCAGTGATATATGGGAATTGTGATTTATGAATAATATTAGTATAAATAACATTACTAAGGATTCTGTATGGTGTGGTAGGGGAGGAGGCCCATGGGGGGAGGGTGAAACCATGAGTTTCCGCACTAGTGATGCCACTGCATGCGACAGGACTTTCTTGGTATCAGCACCCTGATTGAGGACCTCTGTCCACAGGGAGGTCAGGATGTTGCCATCCCTCCACATTTGCTGGCAGGCAGTGAAGACTGTCCCATTTTATTTGGCCTTCAGACCTTAAAAGACCTTAAAATTAGCGGTATCTGTTCAGGCTGTTTAAGATGTTTTTTCTGGGTTTAGAACTATTTTTAAAAAATAAGTCTGGAGTACTTTAGTTGGTTTTTAGGTATTTATTTAAGGCTTTTAAATGTTTTGTTTATTTTTTCAACTTCTTGTGCATTGAGGGGGGGGGGGCTGGTAGGTCAAGAGGCAATAAATAAATGCTATTCATCAATCAATAGACATCTACTCAACACCACAGTCTTTTTTTGGTAAAAACAAACCTTTCATGAAAGCCAGCAAGATGCGTGGGGGCAGGAACATTTCTGACTGTCCAAAGTTTTAATTGCTGGTATTTAGCTGGTGCTGATTTTGGAAAGATGTTGTTGATAGGGATAGCGATAGGGATGTGATAGGGATAAGGATTGCCCAAATATCTGAATTTCTGTGCACTGGAAAAAAACAGATGGAATTTCCTTGTATTTTCTGCACAAAACCAGTACTTCTACAAAGGAATCAGTATTATTATTATTATTATTATTATTATTTTACAAAATGGATGCTTTCTATGCCATGCCACTTTTTTTTGGCACAGGAAAGCCACATGGATAGTTGTAAAACAGTTTTTCAAAACATCATAGGAAAAGGATGTGATCAACAAGTATTTTTGTACTTTGGTAGTCTGTTGAGGAAAAATTGTTTTACAACTATCCATGTGGTTTTCCTGTGCCAAAAAAAGTGGCATGGCATAGAAAGAATCCATTTTGTAAAAAAAAAAAAAAAAAATGAATTCCTTTGCAAAAGTACTGGTTTTGTACAGAAAATACAGGGAAATTACATCTGGGTTTTTTAGTGTGTGGGGGTGTTTTTTTTTTTTTTTTGCACAGAAATTCAGAGATTTGTGCAAACTGTATACCTTGTAGGCAAGTTGTGCACTTTTATACAGTTTACTTGAATACATGGATTTCTGCACATTAAAACTGTGAGTAATTTTCATGTAGTGCTTTCTATTTTAAAAGTAATCTATCTGCACAGGAATCAGTATATTTTTTATACTTTTATTTTATATATATATATATATATATATATATATATATATATATATATATATAT
>NC_056524.1:243829414-243982663 GCF_019175285.1 Sceloporus undulatus
TATATTTTATATTTCCATAGCAGTATGGGAAGCAAAGCAATTATTTTTTGCTGCCAGCATTGCATCTGCATGAAGTCCAGCAGAGCTGTTCCGAGTAGTCAGGGGTCTTTTACACACTCACTCTCAAGTAGCAATTGCAGCCCACTCAGAGGCCCGCTATGAAGAATTTACACAACATTTTGCAGATAAAATCGCTCAGATCAGCTCCAACCTGGATGCTACTGTTGATACAGTGCCAGTGAATGTAACCTTGGCACTTGTCTGTCCAGTGCTAATAGATACTTTTCAGCTTGTACAGCCTGATGATTTGGAAAGGATTCTTAAAGAGGGAAAAAACCACCACATGTGTCTTGGACCCTTGTCCTTCTTGGCTTATTAAACAGGCCAGAAAGGGACTGGCTGAGTGAGTAAAAGAGGTAGTCAGTGCCTCCCTACAACAAGGCAGAATTCCATCTTGCCTAAAGAAGGCAGTTATGAGGCCTCTGTTTAATAAAAAAAAAAGCTATCCCTGGATCTCACAATAATGAATAATTATTGGCCAGTGTTCAACTTACTATTTTTGGGCAAGGTTTTGGAACGTGTGGTGGCTTCCCAACTCCAGGGGTTTCTGGATGAAACCGATTATCTAATCTGTTTCAGTCTGGTTTCAGGCCTGGCTATGGAACAGAGACAGCCTTGATTGCATTGATGGATGATTTACGCAAGGAACTAGACAGAGGAAGTCTATCCCTGTTGGTTCTGCTGGATCTCTCAGTGGCTTTTGATATCAATCATGGTAGAGACCGCCTCTCTGGGAGGTACTGTTTTTCAGTGGCTCCATTCCTTCCTGGAGGGGTGAACCCAGAGGGTTGTGTTAGGGGACACCAGCTCAACCCCCTGGCCATTGGCCTGTAAGGTCCCTCAGGGTTCTGTGTTGTCCCCTATGCTATTTAACATATACATGAAGCTGCTGGGAAAGGTCATCTGAAGTTTTGGGATGCGGTGCCATCAATATGCCAATGACACTCAACTCTACTATTCCTTTCCACCTCAATCCAAGGAGGCTGTCCTGGTCCTAAACCAGTGTCTGTCATCAGAAGTGGACTGGATGAGGGCAAGCAAATTGAAACTTAATCCAGATAAGACAGAGGTGCTCCAGGTCAGTCGGAAGGCAGATTAGGGAATAAAGATTAAGCCTATGTTAGATGGGGTCACACTCCTCCTGAAGATGCAGGTTCGCAGTTTGGGGTACTCCTGGACTCAACTTTGAACCTGGAGGCCCAGGTCTCTGCAGTGATCAGGAATGCTTTTGCACATTTAAAACTTATGTGCCAACTCTCCCCATTCCTTGAGATGTCGGATTTGGCCATGGTGGTACACGCTTTGCTTACATCCCGTTTGGACTGCTGTAATGTGTTCTACTTGAGGCTGCCTTTGAAGAGTGTTTGGAAACTTCTACTGCTCCAAGGAGTTGCAGCCAGGCTGCTAACAGGGGCAGGTTACAGAGATCATACAACGCCCCTGTTGAAACAGTTCCACTGGATGCCAATTCATTTCTGGGCACAATTCTAAAGTGATGGTAATGACCTTTCAAGCCCTATAGGCTCAGGTCCAGGTTATGTGGCAGACTGTATCTCCATCTATGAGCTGGCAGGGGCTCTGAGATCCTCAGGGATCTGCCCTTCTCTCCATCTGACCACCATCACAAGTACGGTTGGTGGGGACATGAGAGAGGGCCTTTTCCATGGCTGCCCCTAGACTCTAGAACTCCCTGCCCAGGGAGACCAGAATGGTCTCTTCTTTGATGGCCTTCTGCTGACAGGTGAAAACCTTCCTTTTCAGACAGGCATTCAAAACAGAAAGCTTTTAAAGAATGACCTGGGGTGCTATATTGTTTCAATGTATTATTTTTTATGTTTTTAAATGATTTTTTTTAAAAAAAATGTTGCACACTGTCTTTAGTCCCAGTCCTGGGAGAAGGGCAGGATATAAATGTGGTGGTGGTGGTGGTGGTGGTGATGATGATGATGATGATGATGATGATGATGATGATGATGATGATGATGTATTTTGCACAACTTCCCCCCCCCCACACACACACACATTTTCTGCTTCAAATCCCCTTTGCACAGGAAAAACGTATCTATTTGTGGTATTAATGACTTTTTCCCTCATGAAGTGCTGAGGTACAAACAGTGCTTGAAAAGTGCATAGTAATCTTCATGTTCTTGCATAGTGGGGAGAAGACTGCTGATATTATTTGTTCTTCTATATGGAAATGAAACAAAAGAACTCTGAACTACAGCACTAGAGCTCTCTACCAGAGAATTCTACATTCCACAATGTACTACGTATCCCAGGATTCCAAAGGATGGAGCCATGGCATTTAAAGTGATACTGTACTAGTCTCTGTACAGTTAACACATCTATGCTGAGTCAAATTTGTGGGTCATCTAGGTTCACAATGTTTTTCTTTAGCTATTTATGTCACTGTTTAGATTTGTAAATCTTGGGCCCTATATATATTCTATGTGGCACATAGGAGACTACTTTCCCCCTCTTTGATGTTGTATTGAAGTCAGAAGACTTTAGTCATTAATTGCTGGAATGATTCAGAAAATGTCACAGAGGCCAAATTAAAAAAAAAACGTCAGCAATTCCAAAACCAAATGCATTTGACAATTGGCAAACAATCAAAGACTGAAAGGTTAAGTTAATTTTTATTCAAACAGTAACAGCTGAATTTCACTCACTTGTGAACTCTTGTACCACAGGAGTGCAATTAAAATAGATATGATAGCAATAAAATCAAGTTGTTGGTATGTTTTCGTTCCTTTTTTAGGGGCTCTGTGCCTAGAACAACATTTTCCTGTGGACTGTAAGTGGCAAAATACTATGTGAATTTACTGGTGTGACTAACAGTTTTGTGCCTTAAAAATATACAGCCACTAATATTTCCTCTTTCTCACTGGAAAAAAAGCAACTCCTTAACTAGGTAGGAGGAACTTGAGAATTTCCATTCTTTCAGACTTGACAACTTGCTTTGTTTTCTTTTTCTTTCCAGACTCTAGGTTATGGGCAAGTCAGAAAGTCAGATGGATATAACTGAAATGAACTCTCCAAAACAAAAGAAAAAACTGCAATGGAGTGCACTGGAAATAGGACTAACTGTTGTAGTCATTCTCCTTGCTATTGTGACTATCACCATGATTGCTCTTTATGCTACTTATGATGGTAAGTGGGAAGCTCCTTAAACTATAAGTTCCATGACAAAAGTTCATTCAGAAGCTCAAAGGGAGAGTTGGAAATCCTAGCATGAAATATAGTTGCACTTAAAGGGGGTTGATTGTTATACCATGGTAAAATATTTTGGAACATTCTGAACGTGTTAGCTGGAACTATAGTTGAAATTTTAGCTACTAAACTTGAAAGAGATCCATGTTTCCTTTGGAACGGCTTGTTTTTAATTAGTTAAAATAACTTGCCTTGCTTGTTATAATAACAGTATGTACTGGACTTGCTGACTGATAGATGTTTGAGACTGGCTTCTTTAAGATATCATGTTATCTATGGGTAACTAGAACATTAAAAGAAAAAAGCATTTGCCAGTAATGTTAATTCTTGAAAATTTCCAAGGACACAGCACTTCCCTGTGTTTATTAACTTTTGGAAGCAGATTACTGGAGGTTTGCTCAAAATATTTTGCAAAAATGTAATCTATTTCTGTAAGTTCAGGATGCACATAGATGACAACAATTACTAGTTTCAAAGACCCATTAAATCAATGGAATTCTTGTGTTGACTTGCCAAATTCCTATTAATTCAGTGAGCTGAATCTAGTAAGAACTAGCAATTGGATTTAGACCCAAACCAGCAAACTTCACTACCCTATATATAGAGTGGGATGGGGATCCAGTGGCCCTCCTTATATTGCTGAACTGCATTTCTAAGCATTCTTTAGTCCAGCTATACTAGGTAGGATTTGTAGTCCAACAACATCTGGAGAGCCACAAAATTGCCACAGGCAGCCCACTAAAAAGCACCTTCCTAGACCTTACTGTCTTGCCTTTTTCTCAAGACCTCACTCAATGACTGCACTCATTCTCTCCAAGCATTTTTATTATTTTCTTCTTAATTACACCTAGCTGGCCTCTCCCTTTAGATGAAAAAGGGAAACACTGATTGCCTTCAACCATTTATGCCCACATTTGGGGGCCATATTTCTAGAATTTCCCCAAACAGAAGATATTCAGGCAGCTGATGATGATGATGATGATGATGATGATGATGATGATGATGATGTTTGCCTTCAATTTGTTTCCAATTTATAGCAATCCTAAAGTCACTATAAATTGTGGGATTTTCTTGGCAGTATTTATTCAGAGGGGGTTTGCCATCGCCTTCCTCTGAGTTTGAGAGAGTATGACTTGCCTAAGGTCACCCAGTGGGTTTCCATGAACAAGCAGGGATTTGAATCCAGGTCTCCAGAGTTGTAGTCAAATGCTGAAACCACTACACCACACTGGCTCTCCTCAAAGAACCTTTACTATTGACTTTTAGTAATATTGCAGTCATTCTGGCTTCATTAATGCTTTCTGTCTAAATCACTCATTATCACATTTATTCTGCATGAATCAACTGGACTTGTATATGTGTGTGTGTGTGTGTGTGTGTACCTTAAAGTCACCTGCCAAATTATGGTGACCCCATGAATTTCATGGGGTTTTTCAGGCAAGGAATACTCAGAGATGGTTTTGTCAGTTCATTCCTCTGAAATATAGCATTTAGCTTCTGGTATTTATTCATGGTCTCCCATGCAAGTATTAACCAGGCTTAACCTGCTTATCTTCCAAGATCAGACAGGATCTTGTGCCTTATAGTATTTAGGCCCTAACCAGTCTTTTAAATACATATAACTATAAGAAACAAACCAGTCTCATATTCACACATGATTAAGATGAAATAGTTGATTTAGTAATAGAAATACACAAGGCTAATACAGTACTAACTGAAAAACAGTGATTTAAAATAGGTCAAAGATTATATCCTGTCATTAGATAGTTTAGAAGTTTCTCTGTTTATCAGGGCTAACTTGGCATATTTAGCCGTATGATAGGACACATCATATGCTACTTACTAAACCTCACTATGATAGCTGTTTCTCAGAGAACGCCTTACATCCCTAGATGTTTTTTCTTCCTACAGGTAACTTTTTTCTCTCAGAATGATGCAAATTAACAGATTTAAAAATGACATTAAAATTTATATGATTCATGAAACTGAAGCAATTTTACCTAGTTATTTCCCCTTTCATCACTATATAAACAATTCCTTTTTTCTAGGTTCTATTCACTTTTCAGCCTTTAAGACATAAGACAATGTTATGTGAACATCAGAATCCCTTCAGGCTTCAGTGTTCTCTCTTGAGTCCTTGCAGATAGAAGTTAGATTTCTTTCCCCTCAAACAAAATAATTTTACCATTTCCCACAACTTCAACATTTCTTAGTAATATGAATCATTCTTAGTTACACAGTGGAGAGAGGAGGAGTTCCATTTTATATCATCAGAACAGTGTTCGAGAAAGAGATATTCACCTAAAACATTTCAGTTCTCTTTTCTCTGTAAATTTGTTGTCCTAGTGCAATATAGACCCAAATGTTTTCTCTCACCAGCCCAAAAGATGCAGCCACAAAAGCTCAGCAGTTACAAATTCATGCCAAATCACATTTTTTCCTACTTATCCGAAACATCCTTGACCCACTTCCGTAGAGAAGTTTTTGGTATAATCTTCCCTTATGACTAAACAAATCTGAAGAATGAAGATACAGTTCTAAAAGCATGTCCATGTACACACAGAGTCCCAAAAGGATGTATTTTGTGTTATTCCTTGTGTGAAAGGACTGTGAGTAAAATATCCAATCACATCGCTCAATAGAAAGTAAGAATTTATCTTACTTCTCTGGAATCACTTCCCCTAGCAACTCAATGCACTCCCTTCTCTGAACTGTGTATCTAAGTTCATCTACACAAGTCTTTGTCTATGGTCCTCCTGGGGCTATATGCTAGTATGGTGGTTCCCAAACTTTGGTCCTCCAGATGTTTTGAACTTCAGCTCCCATAATTCTCGACTGTTTTCTAAGCTGGCTAGGGGGCTAATGGGAGTTGAAGTCCAAAACACCTAGAGGATCAAGTTTGCGCAATCGCTGTGCCTAATTACTTTTTACAACATTTGGTAAGGAGGCCCACAGTACCTCCATAAGCAGTGTTTTTTGCCAGGCTGAACTATGGTTGCTGGACAATATGTGGGCACAGCTCCATCCCCAGTACAAGTGGTCACTGATTATCTACATAGGTGCACCAGGTGAGTTCCCTCACATCACTTCTAGCTGGCTGTTTTCACCTTTCCACAACTTTACACATATATTCCAGTTTATGTGCCACCAGCTTCAACAAGGATGTCGGCCTCTGTCTTGGAATACATTAATAAGAACCATTGGAACTTTGTCCGGCCCGCTAGTAGCAAGAAATCCTACTCTCCATTCACCTTTTTACTTATTTGTATAGCATATGGTCTGAAACTTTTCCATTTTCTTTTGTCCCTGTAACATGCAAGTTTTTCACTTGCTTCCACTTTCTCAGCTCGCTTCTGACATGTACCAATTCTAGGGGATTGAGCTAGGGATATAAAGATGATTTCTTATTTTTCCCTCTCCCCAAAGGTGTGTCTCACCAATTATAGTGAATGTTTTCATCTCCTGTGTAAGAATTAAATGAGAAGCACTTTTTTCATCTATTTCCTTACAATTTACACAAGAATGCACTGTCCAGAACAAGTCCCACCCACTCCCTGGAGGACAAAAGCCTGATTGCTGAAGTATCCTAAGAGAGTAAAGTTAGTAGGCAGATATGCTTTCTTCTATGAAAAGAGAGAGAGAAAGAGTACATAGCAGAGGCCAGGGGAAAATGGGGAGTGGTCAGCTCCAGGTTAGAAGGGCAGTGATTTGAATAAGCCTAGTTGAAGATAATGCAATATGTCCATAATGCTTTGAGATTGGTGGCAGGCAGAGGAAGCAAGCAGAGATGAAAAGTCAAGGTCCTAATCTATCTGTCTATGCCCTTTTATCCCTGGTGGACAAGAGAACAAAATTATAGAATCATAGAGTTGGAAGAGACTACAAGGGCCATCCAGTCCAACCCTCTGACATGGCACAGCCAAAACACTCCTGACAGATGGCTATGCAGCCTCTTTTTAAAAACCTTCAAAGAAGGAAACTCCAGCACACTCTGAGGCAGTGTATTCCATTGTTGAACAGCTCTTACCATGAGGAAGTTCTTCCTAATGTTTGTGTGGAATGTCTTTTCCTGTAGTTTTAATCTATTGCTCTTTGCCCTAGACTCAGGAACAGCAGAAAACAAGCTTGCACTTTATTCAATAAGACATCCTTTCAACTATTTAAACATATCTATCATGACACCTCTTAACCCTATCTCCTCCAGTCTAAACATGCCCAGCACCCTAAGCCACTCCAAATCATGCCCTATGTGAAACCATGCCCTCACAAGAATAAGTGCAGGACTGCTGCATCTTCCAACAAAAACTAGTACTCAGGGTAGATTTCATGGCATCTTCCACAGAGATGACCATGAGATCCATGATTTTAATATGTTAATGCTGGACTACTTTTAATCTGTATTAAATTTCCTACCATTTGGCTTCAATGAATTACCCTTGGTTCAAACACTATAAGGTGATGATGGTGGGACTTGTTTCAGTTAACTTCCTCTAAGCATCCATAACTGAATATACTTTTGCATGTACATTTATGCAATATTAAGTTACCTGTGTTATCAGAAATGCTCAGAATTTATAGACACAATATGTTGCTCTATCTGAACAATACTTAACAATATAAATATGTAATATATAGTAATCTCTTTTTCAGATGGTGTTTGTAAAACATCTGACTGCATAAAATCAGGTAAGACTTTATACAGTTTTTGGTTTACTCTGAGATATATTGATATGGGTTTCTGTGTGTGATATACCTCAAAGACCCAAGCACATCCACAAGAGGGCTTTTGAGTTTGTGTTCTTGTATACTGTAATATCTTTCTCCATTTCACCAGTTCCATTCCACTTGGTAAACTATGTGCAGAAAGGAGATTGTAGACAATGAAATTTGAGCATCTGATCAGTTGCCTCCTTATAATGCTGGGGTATTTCCTACAAGTCAGAATTTTTCATTTAAAAAAAAGTAATAGTAGAATCTCAGCTTTATTAGATACTTGTTATTGGTTGAGATTTTATAGTCTTAACATTCTGTTTCTTCAAATACAAGACCCTTGTCATGAGATATTAACAAATTCCCCGCAAACAGTCTGGCACAACCCATGAAATACATCTGTAAAACACCTAATGTTATAGGAAGTGGCGTTGGTGATTCTTTGGGGCCATTTCCATTTGCATTTAAATCACTTTGTGAGTTGCATTGACACCAGGTCTCTGAATTGATTCAGGCCGATGCATAGTTCCCACTGTGGAAGCGTATTATTTCATTATTCCATGAATTTGTGTCTTTTTGAAACGATTGTCATTCCCACTTGATTTGTGCTGCTGTCAATCAAATTGCATCATCGGTGGGGAGGAGGAGGTCTCTGGCACTCATGGGTGCCTCCCGAGGAGGTAGTGCTGTGCCTTTCCTCCTCCTTGGTGAACAGCAGGAGCAGGCCCAGCAATGACAGGCGTCCTCCTCTTCCTCCTGCTCCTTCGCTGCCACCCAGCCGTTCTCAACAAGAAGAAGAGCGATGCATATCCAAAGAAGGGGAAGCCTTGTCTTCCATGTCAGTGAGGACATTGGGTCACCCTGGTTACAGGAATGGACCCAAGTTAAAAAGTTTGGGGCTCCATCCCCTCCACACACCTGTCAGTGTTTTCCCCCACTCTCACAACCATCATTTAAATGGAAAGACTGGAGAAATAGCTCCAAGTCAAGGTGACCAGAGATTGTCCTCCTTTCCCAGAGCACGTCATCCATTTGAACCTTCTGTCAGGAATTACAAAGGGGCCTCCATTTGGAGCAGGACAAAGAAGCATGAATTGACATTTATATATGAACGCTTTTAGCACCAGAGCCCTTGCACTCACATTTAAGGCTGCCGTCGCATGAAGTCACTGGGAGCCCAATGGCAAGGGATTTGGGCCACTGTTTAGAATACAAAAGTAATAGGACTGAGTAGCCCTAAGCAGAGCTTGGGAAAATCACTTTTCTGGATATCAATCCTCCAGGATCCCTGAGCCAGTATTATCAGATACATGACCTGATCCTGAAGTAGTAGGATGGAGATGAAAGGGGGAATAGTTCACCCATGATTTTTAAAGTTGTGAAAAGTGCTTTCTCTTTTGGTGATTTGTCAAGGAGGAGACTTTCAGCAAAAGTTGGCAAAAACATTTTGCTATTGTACAGCAGCAGCTGTCATTCTGAATGGGTAGCAGAAGTGACAGAATATTTATCGCCTTTGCCAAAGCCACCAGGAGAGCAGTCACTGTCTTTCCAGAAGGGACAGGTGAGGACACTGCTCCAGTGTGGCAAGAAAGGACAGGGCAGAGCTTAGGAAGTTCCTTTTTTTAAAGTAATTTGTTCTTGTTCTACATTGAGTGTTGGATCCATTGCCATTAACTCAGTTGCTTTGACAACAGAAATAGGTTTCCTCTTCACCCCCCTTTCAAGGCAACATCAGTGGATTTGTTTTCTCTCAGTGGTGTCATCAAATCTGCTATGTCTGCTTGGTGTCATGTCCATTACATTGGTCCCTGGTGGATTGGGATCAAATAAAAAGAAAGCAGAAAGAAAAGGGAGCCAAAGCAGCACTGAGGATTACAAACTGATATGAAAGAATTCAGCCTGGCAAAAGGATAGAAAGTTTTCTGAGAACTCTCAACCCATATAAGAAAGAAAACATTCTCCCAGAAAAGGTTGATATGTGGACTGTTTGTTATTTGTTATAAGGTTTATTATTTACTTTTTTGGAAAACTCACACAAGCCAGATTATAAAACTTAAAATCACAAGCACCACAAAACAATAATAAAAACAAAATTAAAACTGTAATAAAATCAAACCCATTTTAAATCAGACTAGTCATTTGTTCTAACACTAGTTCTGGCTGCTTAGATGTTTTCTCCCATCAGTCTCATAATGGGCATTTTAAAATTTGCATAAACAACTTAAAATTCTTCTATGAGATATGACAGGTTTTCTTTCACCTGTGCAATCAAATCATTTCTGCTGTGCTCTGTTTCTTTCACTGATAGACACAGAGGAGGGGGGAAAAGCACACCGGGACAGTGCACAAAAGCTTTTGAGACAGTTAAAAGTGAATGATAGAGTTGTCAAAATTCATGGCATGCTATCTACTGCAGGAAGATTGGCAGAAGAGATTTTCTGCATCCTAATGTATATGAGGCTACTTTTCTCTCCACTTCTATACTGAATAGAAGTTTTCTATCCATAATTGGTCTGCTGGAGCAAAACCAACTGCTGGTGATAGTGAATTTTAATCCGGCTGAACAGAGGCAGCACCAAAGGTAGATCTTGAAGGTCACAGGTTAAAGGATCAGCTACCTGATTTCCATGAGTCAATGGGATTCCCATGATGTTTTTAAAAATACAGTGAGCCCTCCCTCATTTGTGGGTTTAACATTTGCAAATTTGAATATTCCTGAGTTTGTCCAGAGTGGGCATGAAGAAGGGACAAAAGCAAAGTAAACAGAGAGAAAGTGGTGTCTTTCCCTTCATGTGCACCCTGGCCCTGGGAGAAAGAGGGAGGGAGGATGGGTGGGCAGGTAAAGAAAGAGACAAGGAGGGAGGTAGGGAGGGAGGGCAGAGGAAGAGGCAGTGAAAACTAGTGGGCACAGAGAAAGAGACAGCAAGGGAGAGCGGGTGGGCAAAGGAAGAGGCAGGGAAGCCTAACAGGCACAGAAAAAGAGACACTGAGGGAGGAGCAAAGGAAGAGTCCAGGACAGTGAGCAAACCACCCGGGATCTGGGACCACACCTCATCTCATCTCAATATCCTCAAGAGAGTACTGCTGAGGAATGGGAGTACCATGGATATTTCACTTTCACAGAGATGCTATGCCCCAACCTCCCCCACCAATGAATGTGGAGGGCCAACTGTATATATTTAGAATCACAGAGTTGGAAGAGACCTCAGGGTCCATCCAAGCCCCTGCCATGCAGGAATACACAATCAAATCACCCTTGACAGATGGCCATCTACCCTGTCTAAAGAAAGAGACTCCACTACACTCCAAGGGAATGTGTTCCACTGTCAAATAGCTCTTACTGGGTTATTCAACTATTTATTATTTTACTTTTCAGAATAGGTGATTTATCTCACGAAGAGGGCTACTATTCAGTGTAAATGATGAAGGCTGTAGACAATTTTAACAGAACAGTGCTGTAACACCTCTGTTCAGACATCAATATCATTAAGTTCAATGGAATGGAGTACTTTCAGATATGAGTGTACAACAAAGATGGGGAACCTTCAGTCTAGGGCATTTTCACACTACACAGTTATAGTGCCACGATTCCACTTTAGAACAGTTTCCACAGTTAACTGCTATGGTTCCCTCCTATGAAATCCTGAAATTTTCAGTTTAGGGGGAGCATTTAGAATTGTGTGCCAGAGAGCTCCAGTCGAAACTACAGATAGGATGCTGTGATGGCTTATTGGGCTATAATTTTGTGGTGTGAAAGGTCCCTTGGAGTCTGGATATGGACTATGGTGATCCTTCCCCACAACAGGAGGGGGTGGTGTGGACTGGACGTCAATTGTTGGGCATTGTAAGAGCTGGCAGTTCAGTCAGTGGGTTCTCATTAAAAACTGGGAAACTCTGGGTGGGATAAGCCAGCTTTTCTCCTCTATCTGCTCCTGGCCTGTGACTGAAGAGGGCTGGATAACTGTTCACCTGAACATAGTTACAAAGCACATGTGAGAACTCTGACAAGGTAATGCTTTTGCTCATGAGAGACTTGTAACTGCATTCAGCTGAACATAGGCCTGTTACAGACTGTCAAAATAAAGCTGCTTCAGGTCTCTTTGGAGGTATGCTATTTAAATGATGCATGGGTCCTAAGAGTCTGGAGGTCGCGCCAAAGCCACACTCCATTCCTAAGCACTGGAGTGCAGCTTCTAGATTCTTAGGGTGCATGCATCATTTAAATAGCATACCTCCAAAGAGACCTGAAGCAGCTTTATTTTGGCAGTCTGTAACAGGCCATAGTTACAGAGTCCACATCAGACTTTCATGTTCAGTGTACACAGGCCTAGTTTGTTTTGGTGTGATGCTTATGTATCATCTCTGTCCCCATACACAGATTTAGACCAACATGTGTTCAGACACATGCCTGAACAGGACTTCTGTCTTCATCCAAACCTTAATCCTACAACTCTCATCCTCACGCTCACATCATTTCTGTATCTCCACTTTCTCTCAGCCAGTCACCAAGCATATGCAATGTATTTCAACATCCTACTCTTGTCACTCAGTCTTCATACAGTCTCCTAACTTTACTTGCCATCTAACATAGTATAGTGTAATTATAGAAATCCAAATTGTTTGCACAGGTTATGTAATGTCATGTCTTTGTACTCTGTCCTTGGTTCTGTCTGGTGCCCTCATCTCACCCAGCTCTGAAATGCATCCCCTGCAACCATTCCCAAATTGGAATTTGGCCCCTGGAATGAAAAAGGTTCTCTATTCCTGCTGTAAAGGGGTGGGGTATATATTATTTATAGTGGTTTAATCACCTCCTGTGGATTTCAAAAATATATTTTGCATTACTGAAAGATTAGCACTCTCTGATATTGAAGAAAGTGCACATGGAAAGTGTTTATGAAATGAAAGCATTTACTGACTACTTTGTACTGATCATAGCTGGCAGTGATAATCTGGGCAGTTATAGCACTTTTATGTCATGGATTCCATACTCCTAAAATCACTGCAACTGAAACCATTTACATTGAGTTGATTTTAATCGTTTTCAAGAATCATAGCTTGGTTGGGGGGGGGGGTAAATCCAGCCATGGCAATAACACAAAATGTTCAGACTGTGGTCCATGCTCTGTCTTTCTGCAACTGTGGAGATTTAACTTAGAGAAAAATGCAAACTTACTTTGCAGAAAAGCTCATTGAAAGTTGTTGAGCTGAGGATGTGAGTGAGTGTTAAGATCGTCATCTTTCCATCTAATGGCAAAGTTGGGTAGTTGAGTACTGATAAGTCTGGAAAAGAAAGGGATGGTTTTTAAATACTTTGGAATGCTTGAGGTAAGAAGAAATAAATATATTTGTATATTTTTAAAAAACAGTAGAAAACCAAAATGATCTGACAAAAACATGTGAATTGCTATGATTTATAGAACACTGATGGCAATGGAGCCTGAAAAGATGTTTAAAAATTTAAACCCCAGGGTGTAACCCACTTGATTTTCTGGAAATGTAATTTCTAAACTTATACTAATTGGCAAAGACGGGAAGTCCTGCCCGTTTAGTCACTGAGCTGGCCAGTCATAGCTGTGCTAAAATCCTGGATTTCTTCATTTCCTCCACCCCATGGGGATACCTCAGTTCTGCGGGTGGGGAGAAGGGGGACAAGGTTGCACTGCTGTGCATATTTCTGAATAACAACCATTGAATAAATGTGCATAGCACAAGAATGGGAATAGAAGAACCAGATGTTAGGCAGACTGTAAGACACTAGGAGTTATGTCTATGGTCTGAAAGCAATGGTGTCAGGCAAGTCATGTATTATAGAGTGTCGTTTTAAAGGGGGGCAAGCTAAGAGGGAAAAGTGGGTTTTTTTTCAACCTCTAACATCTTTCTGTTTGTAATGGCGGGGGTGGTGGTGGTGGAGGGAGCATTGAAATAGCCTGTGGGTGAAAGGAAGTTTTAAAAACTTGGGCCTGTTACAGACAGCCAAAATAAAGCTGCTTCGAGTCACAGTGGAGGTATGGTGTTTCAATGATGCATGCGTCCTAAGAGTTCAGAAGTCACACCAAAGCCATGCTCCATCCCTAAGGACTGGAGTGTGGCTTTGGTGTGGCTTCTGGACTCTTAGGACGCATGCATCATTGAAACACCATACCTCCACTGTGACTCGAAGCAGCTTTATTTTGGCTGTCTGTAACATGCCTATGTGTCCCTTTCTGCACCTTATATAGGAATGTTTCTAGAGGGAGGAAAGGAAAAAAACAACCCCCCCTTACAGCACCCAGATTTACATCCTCTCCTCCTTTCTATACATAGTACATAGCTATAAAATGCCCAGATTTGGGGCAGCAGGCATCTAGCATTACAAGTGTATCTTTTATGGATTCCTAAAAGGTATCCCTCCTTCAGGCTCTTCTTCCAACTATCTGGAGTTCTGCACAGACCTTGAAAACATCCCCAAATTGCCCAATCTGTATTGACCGATGAGTTTGGGAATTCTAGTTCAAAAAGTCCAAGCAATGTAGCAAGAGTTGTGGAATCAACATGAATGACAGTGACAAGATTTCCAGATTTTCCGATTTTGCAAAAGAGGGAGTGGATGTTGCTGAGTGTTTCCATGCACACTTTTCATAACTAGATGAAGCTGCTAAGGCTCAAAGCAACATTGAGGACGAATTTTTCAAGAGGGGGAAAAAAACCCACCCAAAAACAGGCAGAGCAATTAAACCCTGGATGATTACTATATTTGTGGCTGTCATTCTTGTAATCAGAGGTCTTGGACAAAGACACAGGAATTGTCTAATTTTTTACTGTTTTAAAATAAGCTTAAAACAGATGTTGTAGAAGGCTCAAAGAATGTTGTTTGGTGCAGAGCAATCGGAAAATGAGAGAGAATTGAAAGTTGCCAAGAACACTATCTAAAAACATGAAAGATAGTTGGGGCAGAAGAACTGGAAGTACTGTAGGCTAACCACTAAGGCACTTCCAAAAAGAAAAAAAACCCACACAAGACGATGCTTTGCACAAAGTGCATTTATGCTGCATTTTATGTTTAGATGCACATTTAGAAATAATGATTATAGTTAAACTAGTGTGCATTTCATCTCAGCAGAGAAGACTTTGGACAAGTGACCACAGGTTACTTATCCATGGGTTATATCAAAATCCATAATTTTGGCCCCCAAATCTGCCCTCAACCTATACATGAGGTCGACTTATAGTCGAATATATATGGTAAATGTTGCAGAGGACCAATGGAGAGGGAGCAAATGGTCCTTCCTGGATCAGTGATGGGGAAAGTCCACTTCCAGAGATATCCTTGCAAAGAGGTGGTAGATAGTTCCACCATCACTGTTCCACACATGGTGTTCCTATGTCACTCCAAAGACAAGACTATGTTAGGCCCCAGATCTCCAGCTACATAAGCTTCCTTTTCCCCTAGATATGATTATCAACATCCTAAATTACACCAGTGCTGGAGCTGGCGTAGTTTACACCTTCTCTCCTTTGACTTGGAGAGAAAAAATGTTTTGTTTTGGTTTGTTTCAATAAGTAAGTCAAAAGGCAAGAAGAAATTATCCCCATCTTCCACTTTGCAGCAAGGTTTGGGATCTGGTGGTAGATCTACAAGATATTCCACCCACACCACCCAAATATGGTTGTTTTCAAATTCTACATTATTGCTTTTTAAAAATCTCCAGTTGCTATCTGGGCTTTCTGTGGCTATATTTTCATACATTACATGAAACTGGCCTCACCGCTCACTTCCATTCTAAATCTTAAAAGGTTTTTCTCTGACTTCTTTCTTCTTGACCAGTTTGTCACCTTTGACATGGCCCAAAATGTCATCCTTTAACTCCCATCCTTTCTGTGCCAGCTGGAACAAATAGTATTTGGAACAGATTGAGATTGTTACAGAAACTAAAGGGGGGAGGGAATCTCTCCCACCTGCCTTAAAATGCCACCCTCAGCATGTCTGTTGTGGTTTCACAGAACAATGTCTTGACAACCTTAACAGTCATGTTTATAAGCCATCTGTTTGCAGCTGTCTCATATTCATGACACCATCACAGGATTTATTCTTAAAACAGCACAAGTCTTTGTAATTTGGATGAAACAGAAGATCTTGTCCATCATGTGGATGCAAGATAACACTGAAATGGCTCAATCCATGAAAACCTCAAAATATCTAGTTTGGAAAGACTGTTCAGCAGTGGTTCATTTTCTGTAACAGATTCTGTAGGGATATTTGCTTCTTATTCTCAACAATTAAGAGAGTGACTGATATAGATATAGCTGGCTGTGATCTAGTCATCATATTATGTAGCAATGTTATGCTTTGTGATTTGTTTTTTCTAGTTTTACTTTTTACTTTATTTTACTATTGACCTGTTTCTCAACACTCAGATTTGTTAAAAGGTAAACAAAAAATACTGATTTTCCTTTGTCTCTTTCCAATATAACAAGCGAGCCAAACCATAATACAAACTGTCCCTGATCTGTACTAGTTATTCTTAACAGATTATATTCTCTCTTAACTCTTGAGAATGATATCTTGGACCCAATTATCCACAATGTTTATATATTATCATACAATGAGCCTTTACAATTTAGGCTGCAATCCTATATGCAAGCATCTGAAGGGCGGTTCCATTGGGATTAATGGAATTGCTTTAGAACAGACAAGTGTAGGATTGCACTGTTGAAAAATTAGCCATATGCAAGAAAAATTGCTAAATACTTACTTATTTAATAGAGAATAATGTATCTTTTAATAGGCTAAATCCAACTGACAGATTGGATATGATTTAGTACTGATATTAATATAATTGATATCATCCTGCTTTTTCCCCAGTCTAGCATTGATTCAATTCAGTCAAAGATGATGTCGTTGAAAAGCTACTATTTCAAGTGAATTACTACCTCTTCAGTTCTTCTTTTCTAAATCATGCCCAAATTAAATTGTTAACCCTACATTAAATTAACCTACTTTGTCTGTTAACCAAAAAACAAAGCAATCCTATGCCCTGTTAGAAAATGGAAGCAAAGACTGGCTATCATAATCTACATGTGGGCACCAGCAGAAGATTCTGCCATTATGGCTACCTGGCCATTGATGCCTGACAGTAGTGAAGCCAAGAACAACATCAGCCAACCATTGCTGTAGTTAATCCCATTGTGAGGAAATGGAGGAAAAATATGCTCACCACTTTCCATCCTACCCCACACAAGCTGATGGGATTCAGAAATGCCAGCAATTGAGGCCATCCTCTTCCTCCCCAGCCCCAGAAATATTGCTCTGCAAGAGTGAATACAGAGTTAAATGTGTTAATTCACAACTGTTTCAAAAGGATTAATATGATAATTCCTGAGAAGTGGCATATATTATTTTATTTCATCTTTCTTTTCTTTTTTATATTATTTATTTTGCTGTTTAAAATATTTTTCCAATATCAGTGAAATTATGTATGACTGGATGTGTCACTTCAGTGGATAAAGGATTAACTGCTAGGCAAATATATATGGAAATACATCACATCTTGTCATTTCATTGGAAACAAGCAGAGCTGGGACACATTAACAGTGCACAATTTGTTGTTGTTGTTGTTGTTGTTGTTGTGTGTCTTCAAGTCATTTCTGACTTATGAAGAACTTATCACGGGGTTTTATTGGCAAAATTTTCAGAAGAGGTCCTCTGAATCTGAGAGCATGCAGCTTGGTCAAGGTCACTCAGTGGGTTTTATGGCTGAGCGGAGAATCAAACCCTGGTCTCCAGAATCATAGTGCAGCACTCAGATCACTATGCCTAACTACTGTCATAACTTCCACAATGGAATCCTGGGATTTGTAGGGACTGGAGTGCTCTGGTTGAGATATCTAAATGACCCACCCTACAGGGTAAATGCCAGTATTCTGTGGGATGTTGCCATGATAGTTAAAGCGGAATGGACACCAGTACTAAATCTATTTCAAATCTTGCTTCAGTTTGCCATGTGTGGGATAAGTTTGTTCACAGTTACCTATGAGCACTGTGTCTCTCTTGGTGTTATTTTACAGTACAGTAAGTTTAAATTGCTTCCAGCCCACAGCTATTGCAACATTCAAAAGAATAAAGAATGCTATCCTGAAATACAAACTCCACAATGTTTACTTTCAGGGGGGAAAGCCAAATGGTTAAAACTTTTTTTTAATGAACAACATATCAGCCAAATATACAACCTCAGACCAGATGTCTACCAGATGTATGTATGGAATTGTCACCTGAGCAATTAACTGTCAAATCTAAAATAGTTTTTGCTTGGAATTTCAAGGCTGCCAAGGCTTAAGGTAGACATGGAAAGTGTGCAGCTCTCAAGATGTTGGACTGCAACTCCTATCAGTCCTAACTACTAGCAAGGCAGTTATAGTTTTGGCATATGCAAGGCCACGTGTTCTCTCTCCATGATTGAAAGGAAACTGTGATCCATAGAAACCTCTGTACCAAATAGTAGTTTACCTGTTCTGAACCCAGGCCCCTTTCACATTATAGAATTATAGCACTATGATTCCACTTTAACTAGAGTAGTTCCCTCCTGTGAATCCTGGGATTTGCAGTTTATGAATAGGTATCCAGAAGCCCCACAGTTTCATAGGATACAACCATGGCAGTTAAAGTGAAATCATAGTACTATAATTGTGCAGTGTGAAGGGCACCAGAAATGGACTATAATCAGGCTAAAACAGCACCAAGGATCATAGGAAAGAACAGGCACAGTCCTTTAACTCAGAGGTCCTTCCACATTCTCACTTGGCCTTGTCTTTGAAAGAGAAACAAATAACAAATGTTGTGGTACTATGACTGATTAAAAAGGGAATAATGAAGTCCAGAGATCTGAAGAATCCATCAAAAAGGTTATGTATGTATATATCTACTTGTGTACAAAAAGACAGAAATAAATATTCACATATGCATATGATTGGGTGGAGAATTTTCAAGCATCTGCTGGATATCTCTTGCAGCTAGCTAGGTCTGGATGTTTCCTTCCATGATGGCAGTAATCCATCTTCCAGGGCACTCTATGAGTTATAGACAGCCAAAGCATAGAATACTTGCCCCAGAGTGGTGAGTTTTGGTGAATTTCTTACTGTGAACAGAACATGTATTGTTCCCTTTCTCACTAGGACAGGGACATAGAAAGTGCACTTTGGGGCCTCTAAGCCCTTTTTAGTGGCCCAAGGTGACTCCAGGATCTTTTCCCACTCCTTTAAAAATGAACAGTGAAGAAATGGCTAAAGCTATCACCTCCAGTTTTGGCATGGTGGCAGAACACAAGGCATCTAGGAGAGAAAAATAGCCCCCACTTTGGTGCAGTTGCCCATCTGGGCATTAGTTGCTGAGGCTCAGAAATAGAAATTTGCAAGAAGCCCTGTTACTTAGGAGAATTATAGTGAGGAGCTGAGAAATAACATGGGTTGTACCGGAGCCTATAATACTGAAGATGACAAAAGCCAAGTCTAAACAGGGGAACAAAAATGAATTCTCCCAGAATCTGTGCCAATTGGGACACATGGTACATGGCATTTTCCCTGAATCTGGCATGATCAGGACACCAGCCCAACCAGCACCAAATTCCGAGTAAAAATGTTTTAATGCAGATTTTTAAAACTCTCAGTTTGCTGCAGATTCTACGGGAAACTGTAATGTTTCCTACATATGTCCAATAGATTTGTGCTGCATTTGGAGGGCAGATATGACAGATCAGAGGTGCCATCTTTTTCAGTAAGCTCGTGCTTTTGCTGACTTGCCCACAGTTCCAAGACAAATCACTGCCAGCTGCCATTTACCCTCCCTGTCCAGAATGACATTGAAATAATTTTATTTTCTTGTTTCTGAGGTGAATGGCACCTCATTTTGACCTCAAAGCACTCTGCCAAAAGCAGCAGTGGAGGAGGAGAAAATGGAGAAAGTGTAGTTCTGGGGGGGTGGAAGGTAAATAGCGACCAACAGCAATCTGTTGTGGGAAAGACAACAGCAGCAGAAGCTAACTGCAGACCACAGCAACATATACAGTGTAGACAACTGCTGTGGATTAAACAGGTGCAGAGTGGCTCTGAGGCAGGTACGAGGCAGAAAGGATGGGGAGTCTATCTGCATTTCCCCCCTAACTATAGACTTGCTCCACATCTCTGTCTGCTCTTAGATTTATTAACTGTACTTCATGGAGCTATTGTGGGAGGAAAATTGTGATAGATTTGAATAGCTGGTATGCATTGTATAAGATTCTGCCTTATTAGCCCTGTAGGCTGTGACACCTCAGCTATGTAGAGGTATGGGCCTACTTCCAGCATAATTCCTAACATCTGAATTTGAACCTCCCTCTCCCAGCTTCAGAGTTAACCACTCAAAAATGCTGTCATTCCAAGTTAACACTGCCTTTCTGTTACAAAATCTAAGAAGATCAAAATCCCTGGTGGGGAAAATGCCAGGCAGACATTTCAGTCAGGTGCTTTAATTTTATTATATGCCAGTTCTACAGATGTTCTACTCAGATAATTTTTTTTAAAAAAATCCACTATCAGAGAGAAAATTGCATTATAATTTAAATCCTTTTCGATTCATTTTCTTAGTGAAAGAATATAGTCCTTAACTATAATTTTTAAAGAGCATGGCCATTCAAAAGGAAGATCCTCATCTTGACAATTTGGAAGTGGGCAACAAGATTAATAAATTACTTTCAGTTAGGTAACACCCAGAGTTGCAAGTTTTATAGGCTTTTTTTTCCTGATAGTATGCTAGAATTTTCCTAGTGTTTTATTATATGCTACTCCCAGGGGCCTAAATACCCTAACGGCACCAGATCCCATCTGATTGTGAAAGCTAAGCAAGATCAACCATGGTTAGTACTTCCATGAAAGACTGCCAATAAATACCAGGCGTTGTAGACTATATTTCAGAGGAATGAACTGAGAAAGCCACCTCTGAATATTCTTTGCCTAAGAGAACCCTATGAACTTCATGAGGTCACCATAAGTCAACAGGCAACTTGAAGGCACACACACACAGCTCCCAAGACAGAAAACAAATCTGTAGAACAACTAACACAATAAAATCATAAAATGTCTTATTAAAGACAGAAGCACATGAAAAACAGCTGGTGAATGGAGCAGACACATAGCAGCATAGTGAAACCCATGGAAAGGCTTCAGATTCTGTCAGCAGGATTCAGAGGAAAAACCTTCATGTAATTGCCCTCAAAATCTATTTGGAGGATTAGAAACACACAGAGACACATGGAGCAAATTGTCAGATGGCATGGATACATGCAGGAAGAATAGATGGGGAGAAATTCCCACAAGCTAACAGACACCTATTGTAATTTGAACTCCCCTAACAGGCAAGATTCTGCCCTATGTGATCACCCAGTTTCAGTGACCTGAGAAAATAACAGGGTCTTGTGCTCTCCACATAATCCATAAAACTGCCATTGACTAATGAGCTCGTTGTCTTCCCCCTTCAAACCTGGAGGGTATTGCAAAGAAAGGGTGCAACTAGTGAGAAAAGTGTTACCATCATTACTCTTTCACCTTTGAGGGCATCCGGGGAAGACATCTGGGGTCATCTGCAGAAGAGCCTCTAAAATGCCTTTCGTGTATGGGAAAGTTCATGTGAGAAATCTGACTCCTGTATGACATGTCTGTTGTCATTAGCACCATTCAGAAGTAAGCTTAAATTTCTATGTGTTTCCAGTTGCTCTTTCGGATATCTTAATCTCTTCACTCACTGACCTTTATAATATCTCCAAGTCTGCTCCTCTTATCCTGTTGTATTTTCTCTCAAAAATTAGTTTTGTCAGGGAAGAAACTTCTTTTTTAAAAAGGGTGGGTGGGTTGTTGATATTTTAAATATATACAAGTGACCCTTTACAGATCATCCCACTCCTTTTAGCCCTCTCATTGAGCTGCCAGGATGACCAACCTTTTCGGAACTCCCAGGGAATTCCGGTGCTTAAAGGTATATACATCATAATGTATGGTCAGGTTCATATAGAAGAAGAAACTTCTACTGGTAGGGTGCCATAGAATGTATAATTTGGAATAGATAATTTTTTTGCACTCCAGTTCCCTTAGCCAGCATGGTCACTTGTCCAAATCGTTGTAGTTAAAAAAAAACTTCTTTAGGCTCTGCCTAACTTTAACTTCTCACCATCTAATAGGCTGAGTTTTACTGTGCTTCTCGCTTCAATATGTTGTTTTGAAACTGTAATGATTTGAGGATGAACTACAAATCTGGAGAACAGGGTTCAAATCCCACTTGGCCATAGAAGCCTATTTGGTGATTTTGGGCAAAGCACATGCTCTCAGCCACAGAGGAAGACAAAGGCAAAAAAAAAAAAAAAAACCTCTCAACATATCTTGCCAAGAATATCTCCATATCATAGGGTCTCTATAAGTCATAAATGACTTAAAGGCATACAACAACAACAACAACAACAAGGAGTACTTAGCTTAGAGGTGTTGTGTCTTTGGTCCTCTGGATGTTTTGGGCTGTGGCTTCTACGGTTTTAGCAACCATGAAAAAGATCTGGAGGGGCATGGACTCTCCGCCCTGGTTTAGCTCATGATCTGCTGACCAATATTCAAGAACTATCTCACAGTAGTTTCACAAAATCATAGTGTTGGAGCATCTAGTCCAAACAACCATAAGTGAATGAAAGCCCTCCTGAAATCCAGGAGTTGGAACCAGAGCAACAGAAACAAGCTTGATCCATCTTCTACATGAGATCCATTCAAATATTTAAAGATGAAGTCCTTTTACCATGTTGGTTGCCCTCCGAGGATGCATGTTGGTAAAGAGGACCGGCCACATAGTAAACAATTGTCATAAATGAGTGGTATCCAAAGTTTAGAGTTGGCAAGAAACAATGATTTGACTGATCTGAAATTTAAAAAGAAACAGTTTTGGAAAACTGCTCTTGCACACACAACTCCTTCATTCAAGTGGAAACACAAGAATGGTAAGATGAGAACGTTTACATTCATGCAACACAATACTCTGATCTCTTCTTATTAAATTGGTCTTCCTTGACTAGATAATTCATTTCCCAGTCTAGTTTTCTTATTTCTGCTTTAAATAGGGTTGCTAGCCTGAAAACGGGGCAGGGCTCCTGTATCTTTACTGGTTAACAGATCCTGAAGCATGAACTTCTACCAGCTAGAACACCAAATCCACTTCCTTCATGCTCCAAATCCACCTTTTACCTGTTGCGCGCACACAGACATACACACACACACCCAACATGGCCATTTACTGGCTGATGGAAAGTGAGAGGGTAACAAACGAGGTGTCCCAATATGTTTCTATAACTGAAAGATGATATCAGTGTGGAGCATTAAGCTACAGCAGGGGTAGGCAACATTTTTGAGCCGGGGGCCGGGTTGCTGTCCCTCAGACAACTGGGGGGCCAAAGCCAAAAAATAAATAATTAAATAATTTTTAAAAATTATATATATAAATAAACCAGACCAAATGGAGGACAGAATTTTCAAATGGAGGACTTTTTTTTTTTTAAATGGAGTACACATGAATAAATTTGCTGATTTTTTAAAAAATGTTAATATAAATGCATGTTTCTGAGGCTTCTATAGACAATTGCCCCTGCTTGCCCGCTGCTTCCCCCCTTACCTGCCTCCTCCTGATAGGCCAAAGGCCCCGGCGGCAATCGGTGGCAGGACCGGGCTGGGGCCGGTCCCAAGGCCTCACCGGGCCACATCGGGCTTGCGGGCCGCAGGTTGCCTACCCCTGAGCTACAGGAATGCACCTGGACCATTCCCCACCACCCCCTCCATTCACCACCAGCTAGTAAAAATGGTCATATTGGGGAAGGGATGTAGCAGCCAAAAGAAGGGTGGGGTGGGATAATGGAGGAGATGTCAAATAGTTTTATTCTGCTTTATTCTGTATTTTCCTGCTCCAGAATCTGTAAACAATTAAAGATATAAGACTCCTGACCAGTATTCAACCTGGCAACCCTCATTTTAAAGGAGGGCGAACTCACCAAGGGTTTTTGAGACGTTTTGTGTATACTGATCATGCTTACCATTCTTGAAAGATGTCGATATTTTTAATAGAAAATATCTAAGGAAGTGCTGTCTCCTGATGGTTTCAGAAATAGGCAACTTGTCTGAACTCAGTAGCACTGTCAGGTTTGAGGCATCTCAGGCAATGTTTCATCTAGGGCAGGGGTAGGCAACCTGCGGCCCGCAGGCCGGATGCGGCCCGGCAAGGCCTTGGGACCGGCCCCAGCCTGGTTCTGCCGCCAATTGCCACCGGGGCCTTTGGGGGGCAATTGTCTATAGAAGCCTTTGAAAATTTTGTCCTACATTTGTCCTGGTTTATTTATAAATTTAATTTTTTAAAAAATTATTTAATTATTTATTTCTTGGCTTCGGCCCCCCCAGTTGTCTGAGGGACAGCAACCCGGCCCCTGGCTCAAAAAGGTTGCCTACCCCTGATCTAGGGATTAATCTGTTTGATTGTTTTATCTTCTCTTTCCACCTTCAGCATTCGGGATACTTCCTCACTTCTCCTCCCACTCCCATTTACTTGACACCAGGAAGGAGACAGTCAAAACCTAGGAGTCTGTAGAATGGAGCCATGGCAGTTAAAGTAGTGTCAAACTACATTATTTCTCTGTGCACATGCACCCTTAATCCCAATGAACAGTGCAGTTGTAACTCCCAGTTTAGCAAGATATTTGTTAAATTGCCTGTCTGATAACAATATGGCTATGTCTCTTTCCTTTTATATCAGTAATTCAGAATGTGTGTTGCTGTTTTTGTTGTTGTTGTTTAAAAAACCTATTTCTAATTGTTTTCTTCTTTTCTCTCTTCTTCTGTGCCTTTATTTCTCCCTTACAACAGCTGCCCGAATAATTGAGAACATGGATACAAAATCAGACCCTTGCAAAAATTTCTATCAGTATGCTTGTGGAGGATGGTTAAAAAAGAACATCATTCCAGAGACAAGTTCCCGTTATAGTAACTTCGACATTTTAAGAGATGAGCTGGAAGTTGTTTTGAAAGGTCAGTTGGAATATAAATTTGTGAACTAAACGTATGGAAGATTTCCATCTTATCTTCAAATATTTTCATACCAGTGCTTACCGTGGGGGTAAGTGCTGGTAAAATGATGCTAAAACGTTTAGGAAGTGTGGGTGTGGGTGTGGGTGTGGGGGGGGTGTGGGTGAAAGCCTGACACACTTCCTAAATGGCAGGGAATTGTCCTCTCACCTCCAGCGTCCCTGAATTGTTTGGGGAGCAGTCATTTCCCATGAACAGAAATTTTGTCTTCATGGGAAATGACTGCTCCCCGAATGATTCAGGGATGGTGGAGGTGAGCGGATGATTCCTTGCTGTTTAGGAAGCACACCAAGCTTTCACACACAATTTATCAGCAGTAAAGTGCTGGCATGAAAATTTTCTATTCCTCCAGCCTGGTGTTAGATGAGCAAAAACAAAACAAAAGTTACTATTTTGTGCAACATGTTTATTTTTGTTGTTGTTGTAGTTTTACTCTTTCTAAAACCAACCCAGACTGTTTGCCTGATAATACGAATGCAATTTATGAATTAATCTGTTGTGTCTGGCAAAAAGGAAGCAGAGATGGTTTTCTGGCCGAGGTGGATCTGGTCCCATTGGGGAATGAGCTTGGCATTACGTTCCAACTCTTTCAACACCTGACACCAGTGCCCTCATGACCCTGCAAGAGTGGGCAGCTGTCATAGGTGTGCAAAAAAGGCCATTTCCTTCAAGCCAACTCACCAGGGAATGCTGTTAAAAACATTGGCAGCCAGTGTTGACCAACTTTATATCCTGTACCCTTGTATTTAGATACAGCCAAGTAAGCACTTTCTAAACATAGGATATCACCGCCATACCAAGCTATGTTTCTTTCCAAAACATCAGAAGATGTGGCTGCCAAATTCAGAAGCAGATAAAATAGGACTATCCTTTAGAGACATGCTTTGAGGCTGAGAAAAGGCTATAGAACATTTTCTCTAGGAAATAATAAGAGCCAGCATGGTGTAGGGATTTAAGTGTTAAGACTAAGACTCTGGTTTAAATTTCTGTTCAGCCATGGAAGCCAGCTGGATGACTCTGGGCAAGTTATACTCTTTCAGACTCAGAGGATGGCAATGGCAAGCCATCTCTGAACAAATCTTGCCAAGAACCCCTCCCCCCATGAAAGGGTTGCTTAAGGGTTGTTGTTAAGTAGAAGAGACTTGAAGGCATCCAACAACAACCATCAACATTATGTGGAGATCTGTAGCAGCAGACAATACTGTATTCCTTTAAAGGAGCACAAAATACTCCTTCCTCTAAATTCCTCCAAAATACTTTGAAATTATGCAGTCATGATCGCTTATTGTTTTATGTGTTGAAGTTAGAATCTATAAAGCGGGCATCCTTACCCAAGATACCATGAGACACTGATAAAATATACAGTAACTATTAAGTCTATAACATTTGGATGAGTATGTCTCTCTTGTTTTCAGATGTGCTTGACAAGGAAAACAATGACGATATAGAAGCTGTTAAGAAAGCAAAAACACTTTACAGATCTTGCATAAATGAGAGTAAGTTTCCTTGTATTTTGTTATATCTTAGAGTAACCATACAGGTGCCTGGCTGAGAGGGATTTGAGCTGTAATTTAGCATATTTGGAGAGCACCGTTAGGGGAAAGGTGGTCCTATTCTAATCTCCTTCTTTGGAGGTCTTTAAGCAGAGGCTGGATGGCCATCTGTCAATGGGGATGCTTTGATTGAGTTCCTGCATGGCAAGGGGTTGGACTGGATGAGCCTTGTGGTCTTTTCCAACTCTACGATTCTATGATAATCTTAAAGTACAAGAAAAAAACCCTCCCATTTAAAGGGAATTATCAGGTAGGATCAACTATGCTTTTATATAAAAGCCCAAATTTTTAAAATGAAACCTGTGTTAAATTACTATAACTAAATAATAATAAATAGTATTAACAAATTATTAATATATTGGTTTATCTTATTCTCTCCTTACATCTTTCTGCATGCTGATAGTATGTTCATACTAGAAATTTAAATCTATCCTCTAGAAATACTTAGGAAAAAGTGAATAGAAATGTAAAAGAATTGTTTCAGATTCTTGCACCTGGAAATTAAATGGATAGTTCAATTAAATGGGAAATTAAATTTCCAAATTAAGGAAAGAATAATCAAAGGAATTGCTCCACTTACATGAGGGATGTGTGACTGCACCACTTCTGCAGGATCCTATGTCACTGCAGAGACTGCCAAAAATGTGGCAGAGGCAGAGAGAGAGAGAGAGAGAGAGAGATCTGAAAATGATTGGTTTTGAACAACAGGTATTTTTTTAAAAAAATGTTAAAAGAGGCTGTCAGCTATTTAAAAGGCAGCTTCCTGATTCTGGAGGCTTCCATGAGAGTTATTTTTATTAGTTTTTTTCTGGAAACTGAAGGGGACAAGGACTGCAAATACAGGCTTAGGGGTGACACGCTACCCCAGGGCAGTCAGCATGGCATGAGATGTTAATTCTAAACTCTTGTAGTGATTTAGAAATCTTATTCATTGGCCAAACTATCCCAAGGTGTTTCAGACCTGACCTTCAATCACTAATTTTAAATCTTTTGTCAGCAGTTGGGAGATGCACCTCTATAATCTTCATTTCTTCAGGGTTTCTGCCTTTCTGCATCCAAGTCTATCTCTCATTCAATCCCATTAGGCATCCGTCCTGTTTTTGCTATTTCCATGTGTGTATTTTCCATGTGCACTTCTTAAATGAGTACAACCATTTGCCAGTGTGCACATTCTCAAACTCCTTAGAAAGTCCAAGAAGTGCAGATGAAACTTATAAAAAGAAAAGTTGGCTGGAATGAATTCCTCATATATCCTTAGTCAGTAAGACGCTCGATTTCAACAGTCTCGTAGCAATGATTTGTCTACTCAAGAACATGTATTCATATGGGAGTCCACTCTAACATGTATTTGTTGAAGCACATCACAACAAAGAATAAGTGACTTCAGCATACAGATATTGTCATTAAGATGAAAACAGAGAACATACTGTTTCTGATATGCTTCAGGTCATGTAGAAATAAACAGAAGTTGAACTCTGACTCAAGCCACAGAACTTAGGTGATGGATATCATTGAAACAAAAGAAATAAACAGAAGTTGAGCTCTGACTGAAGCTGCAGAACATAGGTGGTGGATATCATTCAAATAACATGCAAAAAACACATGACATCTCCTAGAAAGTCAGCCTATGTTCACAATGATGACTACTGTATTTCTATCTGTTACAGTCGGCCCTCCTTATTCATGGATTTTTTTATCCATGGATTCAAGCATCCATGGCTTGAAAATATTCCAAAAAAGTATAAATTCCAAATAGTAAACTTTGATTTTCCATTTTATATAAGGGACACCATTTTACTGTGCAATTGTATTTAACGGGACTCGAGCATCCACAGATTTTGTTATTCACGGGGGGGGGGGTGTCCTGGAACCAAACCCCAGCAGATAACAAGGGCTCACTGTATTATGTTTTTAATGTCTCTATGGTGCAGTACATGCTGCCCAAAAAGGGCGGCCTGCCGGCACCTGTTTTCCCTCCACAGGGAAGCTGCAGCTGCCAAACCATGTGGCTTCCCTGCGAAGTAACAAGTGTGCCATGGTACACCACAGTGTGTCATCGGCACACTCATTATGCAAGTGCCACGTGGCACTTCCATAACAATGGCGGCGCCCATGTGTACAGGGCACTACCATTGTGATGCCCTGAGGCAACCCAAGCACGTCACCATGACGCTGCAAAGGGCTAGTATGTACCAGGCCTCTGTGTGCTTTCTTTAAAGGATATTGGATAACTCTGGAGGTTATTTTATGAAGAGATGGGTGATTCTGTAGTGGAGATACCATTACTATATCATCATCATCATCATCATCCATTTACAGATACTAATACAGCCTAAAACTGTATCATACAAAAGCAAAAAATATAATTAAATATAATTAAGATTAAAAGCAGTTAAATATATAGCCATTAAAAGAAGAACAACAAATGTAAACAACACAACACATGAAAGGCACTTTCCTCCTGAGCAGTCTGAAAGGTCTGCTGAAACACAAAATTAATCCACTGCCTATGAAAGGATAGCAAAAAGGGCACCAATCTACTCTCTCTAAGAAAGAGATTTCCAGAGCTTGGGACCTGCCACTGAGAAGGCCCTCTCCTGTTTTCCCATATGATGTACCTTTGAGGGTGGGAAGACAGAGAAAGGGATATAGGCAGGCTCATATAGGGATCTAGATAGTACCATTCTTCTACATCCATATAATTATTGGATGATGCAAGGAATGCATCCTAAAACTTACGAAACAATGTTGTTGTTTTTCACAAGCGGCTATTGATAGCAGAGGAGGGAAACCACTCATCAACATAATGTCAACTTTTTCTGACTGGCCTGTGGCGTTAGACAGCTGGGATCGTGATTATGGTAGGAGAGTTCTTTTTATTACTTCACTATTATTTACCTTAAAAGGGCTAGGATAGCTGTCTTCATCAAAATGCTAAGTATGTGTGTCTTTTCTTTCTTTCTTTTTTTATTTTCTTTTGCTGTTTTAGGCACCTCATGGACAGCTGAAAAGGCTATTGCAGAGCTAAACTATCAGTATGGGAAAAGGGTCATCATTAACTTCTTTGTTGGTACAGATGATAAGAACTCTACACAACATATAATTCATGTAAGTTCAGCACTCTTGGGAAGTCTTGAGCATATATACATTTTTTTTATTATGCCAAAGTCATAGAACTTAGGAAAGAAATGATTGCCCAGATATGGCCCATGACATTATGTGAAGGACAAGATGGATCCTCTCCATGTCATGTACAGAAGCTGTACAGAGAAGTGCATTTACTTCAGGACTAATGAAATAACAGCACCTTCCACCAGTTGATGAACAAAACCCAAAGACTACTCACTAATGGCTCCTCTTTAACTGCAGAGAAGTGATTCATATAGTGTCTCAGGGTTCTGTCCCGGTGTTGTTCATTTTAAACTTTAGAAAATACTTACTGACTATAAGAGCTGTTTGAGAATGGTATCAAGTGGTATCATGAGAAATGTATCAAATGAATTGAAGCTTTCTGAATATTATACGGAAGTGATGTTTGCACGACCCATCTTCTCTTTGTTAAGGCATTCACAGTCCTCCCATTAGAGAGAGTCATGAGCCCACATCAGAAAGCAGAAATGGAGGAGCCAGGACTTGAAAGGATAGAACTCTGTTTGCCAGGCTGCCTGCCCTCAACCTCAATTTATATGGATTACAAAATCATAAAAGTTAAAGTGACCGCAAAAGCTCTGCCATGCAAGAATATGCAGCTAAAGTGTTCCTGAAAGATGGCTATCTAACCTCTATTTAAAAATCTGCAAAGAAGGAGTCTGTCTCCAAGACAGCATATTCCATTCTCATGCAAATATGTATAAATCAGTAAAACATATATGTTTCATTTCTATTTCTTGAATTGTTGCAAGTTATCCACTCTCTTGTTATTATAATCAACTTTATATCATGCAATCATGTGGTAAGAACAAGAATGCAAGTTTTCATTAGTGTTCAATGATATATGTTTGGCCATGCCAAGCCAAGATTGTATGCTCCAGTGTGGTAGAATCTTACAGCCTGATCATTGCTGTTTTATGTGACAAGGTTGTAAGGGTTACATATTGCCTCCAGAGAGTTTGAAAGTATCAGGCTCCTATCTAGGTGCCTGAATCTGTGCCACCTACCCTATAGTTCCATCCCCTTTTGCTATACATCCTGTCTATTTGTGCTGGCAATCATCAACAGACAATGACATAGTGACACAGAGATTGTGCCCAACCACAAAGAGCATTGGGAGGGTTTGGTATACCGCTCAGCAGCAGCACCTGCACAGTGACATTCCCCCACACAAAGCTTTGGTGTTGTTTTCTGACATGTGCTAGTAAGGGCAATGGTCCCCTCATCCCCTTTCTCCCCATTAAGTAGCAACAGTCTTGTCTTACTTCCTCATTTATTGTTGTGTGCCTTCAAGTCATTTTTGATGTATGGCAACCCAATCATGGAGTTTTCTTGGCAGAATATGTTGAGAGAGGGGTTGCCATAGCCTTGCTCGGAGGCTGAGAGAGTGTGTTTGCCCATGGTCATCCAGTAGGTTTTCATGGCTGAATAGGGATTTCAACCTTGGGCTGTCAGTATCCTTGTACAACACTCCAACCACTACACTACACCATGGTGTCTCTCACAGAACTATTACTCCTTCTTACCCTCACTGATCACATCTTCTTTGGGGAGGATTTATTCCTTGCCTTTTTCCTTTATCTCTCTCTAAATCTAGGCTGTATTATGTATTATTTAAATAAAGTAATTCTCCAAATATTCTGCAACCACTGTTGGACTCTAGTATTTTTAAATTTAGAATTATTTTTATGTTCACATATTTTACTACAGAGGTATTTTCAAAGAAACAGAGCCATTTAGGTATGAAAGTATGAAAGTTAGGTATGAAACTTCAAGCCTGTATCTTTGTATGAATTGTTATTGTATTTCTAGCCTGAATATCTTTTAATGTTCATTTTACAGATAGATCAGCCTTCACTTGGACTCCCTTCTCGTGATTACTATGAATGCACTGGAGTATACAAAGAGGTATGCTTATAGATCAGCAACCACACCTTTTGTCAATTCTATAATACAAACTTCCGAATTTCCTATTTTCCAACTAATTTAGAAGCCTCACTTAGAGGAATACAACTGTGAGGGATACTAGAAATATGGTAGATGGTACCACTCCCCCTCTCCAAACAAGTTATACATGAACACATAACTTCCTTGAAGGTGTCTTATGATGTTTTTACTTCTGTTTACAACAGTGGTCTGTAAAGTATAATTGAGATTCTTCATTATCAATGACTGAGCTCCATCACTACCAATGGTACCACCTCAAAACAATTCAGTTTATGGCCATTAATGGCCAAATGTGACCCCTCCCCCCCCAAACCTACCTCTTAAGCTAGGCAGTGTCCCAACTGAGGGGTTTCCAAGACACTGCCAATCAGGGTGCTAGGAAATGATGACTACATTGCTGTCCTGGTTACAGAACATGATGAGACAGGCAGCAGGAGAAAGCCCTTGGGGTCATGCTGCAAATGTTTCTCTCAACTCACATTGAGACTTGGACAGTGCTGCAGTTGTCATTTTCCAGCACCCTAGTCTGCATCACCACAGAAACTACTTGGCTTAAGAGGTATTATTGTTATTGTTATTGTTATTATTGTTATTAACATTTATTAATAAAGCGCTGTAAATTTACACAGCACTGTACATACAGTCTTTCTAATTGGACGGTTCCCTGCCCTCAGGCTTACAATCTAAAAAGACACGACACAAAAGGAGAAGGGAAAGGTGGTGGGGAAGGGACCTCTCTAGTAGGATAATACATATAAAATACATAGCAATACAGGAAATGATTCAATAAAACAGACAACAAAAGAACGTCAAATAGCAAGTGACAATTATGCAATGCCTGGGAACGCTGCCCTGAACAGGATGGTCTTCAACTCCATTTTGAAGCTGGTTAAAGAAGTGATGGCTCTTGCTCGCGAGGGAAGAAGGTTCCAGGAGTGAGGGGCAGTGAGTGAAAAGGGGTGAATCCAAGATGGGGCAGAGGAAATCTTGGGCTGGGACAGCAGACCTTGAATACCAGAACGGAGGGCCCGAATGGGAAGGTGAGGAGAAAGAAGGTCTGATAAGTAAGGAGGAGCCAGCCCATGGAGGGTTTTAAACGTCAACAGCAGAAGCTTATACTGAATGCGGAAAGGGAGGGGGAGCCAGTGAAGGGATACCAACAAAGGAGAGATATGGTCAGAGCAGTGGGCAGATGTGATAATGCATGCAGCTGAATGCTGGACAGAAATTAAAGGACGGGGGTGAGAAAGAGGAAGCCCAGCCAGGAGGATGTTACAGTAATCAAGTCATTGGACATGGACCAGGATCTCGGCAGTAGAGGCAGAGAGATATGGTCGGATTTTGGCAATATTGTATAAAAAGAATCTAGAAGCCTTGGCTGTGGTCTGGATCTGAGGGATACACAACAGAAGAATCAAAGATAAAACCAAGACTGCAGGCTTGCTGAACTGGTTGAATAGAAATGTTGTCCACAGAGACAGAAAAGGAGTGTTGAAGGGTGGGCTTAGGAGGAAAGACAAGAAGCTCCATCTTGGACATGCGAGAGAGCAGTGAGGCAAGACGAGACCTGCTGTTCAAGCCTTGGAGAAAGGTCAGGGGTGGAAAGATACAACTGGGTGTCATCGGCATGCAGATGGTAGGAAAAACCAAAAGAGCGAATGAGTTTACCTAAGGACAGCGTGTAGAGATAAAACAGAAGGGGACCCAGAACAGGGGAACTCCAACAGATAAGGTAACAGGAGATGAAGTCTGACCACCTGCAACCACTGCAAAAGATCTGTCTGACAAATAAGGTAGGTTTTGTGAGTCACATTTGGGCCTTAATGGCTATAAACATGAATCTCAACAGTTGTGAGATGATAAATAAGTTCTGAACAAAATGCCAGCCAATGATTTTAAACAATTATATTTTGTGCATATCACGTATATGAAGAACCCAACCATGATGTTTTAGAATATCAACAGCTCTCACACAATACGATTGCTCTTATAGCTGCTTCGATTGTCTTTTCTGACAGAGAGGTGGGGTAAAAATAAAACTTTTATTATTCATTATTATTATTATTATTATTATTATAAACATTTCTTCCATTTCAGAGCACCAGACACACTGACATGAGCAGAGGGTGCCTAATACTATTTCTCCTTTCCATATCACCGTAGATTCTTAAAATCTATTTCCCAAGATAGCTACTACATCTGCCTGGTGGTAGTCTACCTCTGGACACACAAGTGTACAACTACTTATATTGTGCACACACAGGATGAAATTTGATTGGCTGAAGCCCCCTAGTGAATATGCACAGGTTTTCTTCCTTGATGAAAGTCAGAATCCATCTAGGATGTTGTTACATGTGAAGTCAGTCTGAACAAGGACGTTAATGAACAGCTGCCAGTATACTAACGGGAGAACAAAATCTCTAACAAGACGAAAAACACCCACTATGGAACTTGCTACAGACACTCAGACAAATTGACAACACTGAATCATTGTTGCTCTAATGAGTATTTCCTCCCAGCTAATCTGTTTATGACCACAGTCTGGAAGCCACATTTTCCCAAACCGTAATTAAGTAAGCTTGTTAGGAAAGCTGTAATCCAAATCTTAGCTTTTAAATGCACACTAGTAAATATATAATTACAGTCATAACAAAAGTCTGGTACATATTATGTTAGGCCTTAGTTAGAAAAATATAACAATTTGCTATAAGAAAATACTTAAAATTAATGTGGGGTTTATTACTTTTGTTAACAATGTTAACAAAACAGAACAATGTGATGTATTTTTCCCCAGTCCGCTACAGCCAATTTTATCCATTTTCCTCATCAACGGTAGTCATTTTACAAAGGTCTGTTTCAAGGTAAATAGATAAGGGCACAAAGGGCCTCTAGTACAGGGATGGGGAATATATTGTCCTTCTAAGAGTGTCAGATTGCAACGTTTTCCAGCATAAGCATTAGTGAGTTGCAAACCAATAACATCTATAAACTAATAAATAATAAAACTTTTATTATATCCTGCTTATTTGTAAGAAACAATCAAAGCGGCTTCCAATAATTAAAATAATACAGATGTACAGAGATAACAATAATACAAATGCACACACACACACCTTAAAAAGGAATTAAACCATTCTAAGATTAAAATTCAAACATTAAAATCAACACATTTATATTAAAATCACACATCTAGAGGGAAACATATTTTCCATTCTTGGTCTAGAGCATGTAAACAGGGCTGGGCAACTGTGAGAAGGATGGAAGCCAATGTATATCCATAGACACACAGACACGGCTGTTATGAGGGGGGAAGAAGAAAAGACCATAGTGTTTGTGTGTGGGTGCACACATGTGTGTAAGAGATTTAGAGGTATTTGGACACATTTGGACCAAAATTGATCAATTAAAAGAACATTTGGAGGATCTGGGGCATCGTGAGGATCTTTTAGGGACTGAAAAAATGGAAGCTATATATGTAGCTTGCAGGCTGCACTTTTGCTACCCAATTTTAAAATATTTTTTCTTTAGAAGTAAGGAAGGGAAAGGGAAGACTGATCTGTAATATGAAATACGCAGGTGGGCTGGTGCAGGAAGGTTGCCTACCCAGGTCATGTTCTTTCCCTCCAGTCCCAGCTTCATATGTAGGATCATTTAGCCAATATTGTGGCATCATCATGTGCATTATTTTTTCCCTGCTTCATAAAATTAGCTGCCACTGTTGCAGAGAGAGAATAAAACTTGCCTGATAGGATATTGTTTTAATAGCCTGACTAAAGGGCACTAGAAAAGCATCTGCTCTAACTTCTCTTGCAAAAGAGTTTTGCTATTTAGGGGCTGCCACGAAAAAGTCCCTGTCTCATATTCTTAACAACCAACCTACTTTGATGTTAGATTGCAGAACAGAGTCTTGGAAGATGGGAAGTTTCATGTACTGTAGTCTTTCAAATTGTACTGTGCACGCGCGCACACACACACACACACTGCAATATATGCATAACTTAGACATCTAATTGTCTATTACAATGTTATGTACAATGTTCAAACATGTATTTACAAAATATGTATAGATATATATTTTTTCTTACAGGCATGCTCAGCCTATGTTGATTTTATGATTTCCGTAGCAAAGCTGATCCGCCAGGAAAGGAACCTTACAATCAACGAGGATGAAATTTCTACAGAAATGAGAAGAGTAATGGCTCTAGAAACAGAGATTGCAAATGTAAGCCAATTGTCTCAGATTTATGCATGGAGGAATTTAAAATGAAAATGATCAGGATCCGGATCCTGGGCAACGACAGTTATGATGTAATATACCTAATGACATGAATGTGATTTGATCCAGCATCTGGTAACATTGTCTCTCAGAGACTGTTTTGCATTCAAACAGTCATATTTGGAGGAGACTCACTGAAATCAGTGCAGCTTTTCCCCATCTCTTGCTTTCCCTGCTGTTTCTTCAGAGGAGCCCCTTCATGTGTTGTAAATATGTGTGTACATATGTGTTTCCCAGGCTACCACCAAAGCTGATGACAGAACTGACCCACTTTTGCTATATAACAAAATGACACTCAAAGATGTCCAGAAGAATTTCTCTTTGGAAATCAATCACAAGGTAAGAAAAAAAGATCAGTGATCCATTGTTTTCAGCTTCTACTACTGATTGATTGATTCATGCAGCAGTCTAATGTGTTTTGTTCTGTTTTTTAAAGCTTAATTCTAAAGATAAATTGAACTTTAGAACTGCCAGCATTAAAGTGAATTTGTCACATTGTTGTATACTCAACTGATGGCAGAAACAGGAAAACAAGGCCCCAAGCCAATCAAACACATGTAGTAGCCCTCTCAGACAGTTGACAGTAATGCTAAATAGTGGACCAAGGGGATGAGATTGCAATAGAACTGACATGTCCTATATATGTATGCTCAGAAGTAAATCCCAATCAGTTCAGCAGCACTTAGGCTCAGGTAGGTGTTTATAGCATTGCAACAAAAAACCTTGCCTCTTTTCCTCCTCCCAAAGAGCAAGAAGTTCTATCACTGATATTTCAAGACTGGGCATAACATGGAAAAATTGTTTTGTATGTGTGTGTTTCTCTGTATATTATAGCTACGAGAATTCCTCCAGGCACCATAGCTATTGGCTCTGCTGATGTGGAGGATGCTGGAAGTTATAGAACAAAAATTAAATTTCTGAGAACAAAAAAATAATTTCCCAATACAGTCCAAAAGGTATCTCCCCCAAAAGGAAATTCAGTCCAAAAGGTCACCTTTCCAAGCTCTGAGAGGCTGAAAGATGCCCTGAGTTAGGACTCAGTAGCTGGATTAGGGAATCAACCATTCAGACAATAGCTATGAAAACACACCATTCCTTATCCAGCCAGATGTATTTGTGCCAAAATCTACTTCTACATGTGCGCCTTGCTTAGTTGGACTGAGACAAAATGATTAAATCAGCATTAATAGTTCTAAACCAAACAGCTGACACATGGACAAAGTTTAATTGAATAATTAGTTTTCCATCATAAAAAGCTGAAGTCTCCCTATAAAGGTTTATCATAAACACAGTCTTTCTCTGATACTGAGTAAGGAAAAACTGTGTATGACACTTCAACAGGGTTTCAATCCAAAGTCTGAATTCTGTGGCACCAAACTGCATTTTACTTATAACGCTTTAACTGAGGAAATTGATTATTCATCATTCTTGTGGACCAGCCATTTAGTCTATTAATAAATTGAGTTACAGTCAGCCCTTCTTATATTGTACATGGATTTTTATCCATGGATTCAAGCATACATGGTTTGAAAATGTTTAAAAAAGTATAAATTTCAAATATCAAACCTTGATTTTCCATTTTTTATAAGGGACACCATTTTGCTATGTCATTATATTTAACGGGACGTGAGCATATACGGATTTTGTTATCCACGGGGGATCTTGGAACCAAACCCCAGGGTATAACAAGGGTCCACTGTATTTATAAATAGACTTAATGGGTTCATTAAATTTAAATTGATTTGTGAACTCCAGTCATTAAGTACTTTTTGAGATGTTGAAGGAAGGATGAGAGGAACCAAAATGGAAGGGAATGCCATCTTTAATATTATGACTCCAGATTAAGAAACAGAGATTAGAAATATTACCTTTGGACAATAAAAGCCCCAAAATGCTCCAGCCAGTGTGGCCGCTGGGGGGTTGTCATCCAAAGATTCTGGGAGCTGTCATCCAAAAGAGTAAATTTCCCCAGTCTCTGCTGAAAACCGTATGCAATTGAATGTAGGTTAATAGAAAGTGCCAGCAGAAGAAGACTCTTGTTTTTATCACCTGCTTCTGGGTTTACATGAACATTATCCACTGGTTAAGAAAGCAGGATATTAAACCTTTGGTCTGCTCTGGAGAGTCTTGTTATCTTTGTATTTTTGTTTGTCATTTACTATCATTCTAGTATACTCAGAGCTTGGGAGCCAGTGAGAGATTCCACAATCTGGAATCCATAAAAGTAACTTTTCCAGGATCTGAATATAATAGCATGTAAAGCAGGTGTGTGTATATTACATCCTGTGGGATGCATGTGGCCCCAGACCCTTTTTGTGACAATTGAAGCTGCCCATCATTCTCCCAAAGCTCTAAACCCCCAATATTCAAAAATAAAAGGCACAATTTTCAGAGAATTTTTGCCCCCAAACCACACAGAAAGTCCTCCAGAGGTGTGAAAAATTATTATTATTATTATTATTATTATTATTATTATTAAGTTTATTTATAAAGCACTGTAAATTTACACGGCGCTGTACATAGTAAGCAGCAAAATACAAATAAAGGCCTGCCTATGGTGTACAGCCTAAAAACAAGATAAAATTTTAAAATTAACACTATATTTTTAAAATAACTGTAAAACAATAACAAAAACAATTGGCATACATAGATGTTGCCAGCAGCCAGAAAATCAGGTTGTAAACTGAAATGCTTCCCTAAACAAAATTGTCTTTAATCCGGACTTAAAGGTTGCTAATGAGGCAGTAGTCCATAGGTGTATCCAGAAGGATAGTTAGTCCTGACGCCCCACACAGTTGCCCACCCCTGTTTTAAATGAACAAAATCCCTTCTTGAAAAGAAATATTCTGAGGGAGCAACTGAGAGAGCTGGGTGTGTTTACCCTGGAGGAGAAAAATCAGAGGTGCAATGATAACTATCTTTAAATATTTGGAGGATGTAATGTAGAGGTTGGAGCAAGCTTGTTTTCTGCTGCTCCAGAGACTAGAACAATAGATTCAAATAACAAGAAAATAAATTCCACCTAAACATTAGGAAGAACATTCTTTTGTACTTGTGAAAGCTGTTCAGCAGTGGAATTTATTGTCTCAAAGCGGCTATATCCACACTACAGAAATAATCAAGTTTAACAACATTGTCATGGCTCAGTGCTGGGACTGTAGTTTTGTGAGCCGTTTCAGTCAGAGAGCTCTGGTGCCACAACAAACAACAAGTCCTAGGATTCCATAGCATTGAGCCATGGCAGTTGAAGTGGTGTCAAGATGGATTATTTCAGCAGTTTGGATACAGTCAGGGTGGTGGACTCTCCTTCCTTAGAGGTCTTTCAGAGAAGTTAGATCAGCATCTTTCAGGAGTTCTGTAGTTGTGTATTCTTGCATGGCATGGCGTTGGACTAGGTTGCCCTTTTGGTCCCACCCAACACTATGATTCTTAAATTGCAAGGAGGAGAGCCCTTGCTAATTAATCAGCTTGCCATCTAGTTGATTGACTTACTGATTAAATTGGTTAATTCAATCTTCATTAGTTCATAGTGTGCACATTATTTTATATAAAGTGGTACTTTTCCTACAGCCATGGCCTGTGAAATGCTGAGCAGCCAAAACAAACTGATGCAATTTGCAGTTTATACTTGACGAAGGTACAAGACAAGAGCAGTTAGCCAAGTTTCCCATCTTGGAAAGAAGTGCAGCTGCAAATGCTGACGCATGAACAGCCACTCACTTTATTGTACTAATATTAAGTCTCTACCCTTTCTGAAGCAGCCCAGAGCAAATGCTGTACCTTCAAACCCTTGGAAGAGTTATTTTTTGGACTGCAACTTACAGTAGTCATGCTGGCTAGGAAATTCTGGGAATTATAGTCCCCAAATTAACATTTTAAAGTGCTGGTCCTGTTCAGGAATGGCCAGTATATGGCAGTTGCCTGGAAGGGCGGCGCCACAATAAGACATGAGCCATATGTGGAGGAAAGGCCACAACTTTATTCACGCAAAACCAAGAGCCAAAAGGTAGGGTTGGCCAAAAGCATGAGGTCTGGATCATCGTACAACCTGCTGTTGTAAGATACTGGCCAGTCGTATATCAGCAGGATATCGGACCCCGCAAAATGGGCCATTTGCCGTCTCCTCTTGGCCTTCCTTTTCCTCTTCCGTTCCTTGCGCCGATCAGCCGATGACGACGCTCCAAGCCCCCTTTCATCATCTGACGAAGAAGAAGATGAACTGGAACTGGACGAATCCGAGGAGCTGGGCACTGGTTCCCTCACCATCTGAGATGCAGGAACAAAAGCAGGCGCAGCAGTGGCAGGCTGACTGGAAGTTGTAGCCTGCTGAATCAGGACAGCAATGGACCTTGATAAATTGGCGACTATCTCAGGTGAAAGTGAAGATGCCGCCACAGGCAGTGAAGGAGATGAATCTGCGGGAGGCTCTGCAACAGGGGTCCCTTTGGGAGTGGAAGCTCTGTGTGTCCGTGCCATGACAGCCCATGACCTTCTGGGCACTCCAGACTGACCCCTAGTAGTAGGCCTGGATGCCGAAGGCACAGGAGGTGGCTTTGGAGGCATACTGATAAGCCCAAAGAACCAGCAAAAGCAAGCCACAAAACCGCACTAGGCAAAATAAATCAAGTTCAAAAACTTACTTCAGCCGAGGCTGAGAGAGTGTGCCTACAAAAAAGGAGTGGGGAGGGCACCCCACTGATAACTGTCAATGAGCCTGTCTGGAAACGTCTCCCAAGAGCTCTGTTCCAACTAAAAGCACTAGGCCACACAGTCACAAATTACAAAAGAAGAGTGCAGGGCTCCAGCAGGCCTGAAATTTTCAAAGCAACAAAATGGCCACCAGGCCAAAACAAAATGGTGGGCACAGCTATTCCCGCCAAAAAAAAAGGCGAGAAAAAAGAACCACCCAAGCGGGGGAGAGGCAAGGGGCAACGCTAGGAGGAGGCAAATGCCGCCCTCCACAAGCCCACTCACCTTAGCTTCCAAATCAGCCCGGACCCGGGCCAAGAGCCAAGAGGGAGGGCAAAACCCTCTGTGCTCGCCTCCTGCTCCTCTCAGCTTGGCTCTGCACACCAGCAGAACCAAGCAGCAAATGGCACCGTGCACTGGGCAACTGGGCCTAAATAGGTCATGCCCAGGGGGTTGCTGGGAAGGGAGTCGCCCCGCCCCCCAGAGCAGCCGAACCAATCGGTCGCCCTGGAGGACCGAGGCAACCATAGAGAGGGACTATCCGCCCCCTAGAGCGGCCTTTCAGAGGCGGAAGTACCTCCCTTTCCCTCCCCAGCAACCAATCGCCAGCAAGCAAGCTCCAGCAAAGCATGCTGAGGCACTCCACTGAGCCTGCGTCGCCGCTCCAGCGGCAACACGGCCTGCCCGCTCAGTCGGGCGGCCGTCTTGAATTCCAGTACACTTTTGTATAGCAATCATATAGCATAGCATGTGCATTTCTATACAGCTTATCAGTGAACTCAGCACTTTCTAAGCAGTTTACAATCTGTAAGCCAATTGCCCTCAACAAGCTGGGTACTCATTTTACTGGCCTATGAATGGATGGAAGGCTGAGTCAACCTTGGAGTCCCTGGGATCAATCTCATAAACTTGTGGCTGCAGTACCGGCATTTAACCATGACACCTTGGGTTTCATTGGATCCATGAGAGATTGTACAGTCAGGCTCAGAACTCAGGCCCAAAACAGACAGGCAGATGTGGGCGGCTTCCGGCTGCTCTGCGGACATGGCATTTAGACAGTGCATGCCCTCGGAGCACCCCAAAGCTGCTCTGGGGCTACGCCAGGGCCACCTAAGATGGCCCAAAACCAGCTCAGATGGAGCAAATCTTTTCCTCTCCTTTCCATGGTCCATTTAGGACTATGACAGGAGTTGCTCTCAGAGCCATGGCGTATGTTCACTGCTTTTGGCTGCTCCTTCCTGCCCATCTGTTTTGCTCCTGAGTTGCTAGTTCAGGATTGGAGGGAAGAGTTTGTCTGCCAGAAAAACCACCTTTCTTTCCCACCTCCAGTCTAGGATGAAAAAATACATTCAATTCCACTGGCAGAAGTTGCAAAGCAAACCCATAACATCAGAGTTACAGTTAAAAGCAATTCCCACCTTCTCAAAATACAGTGGTGCCTCGGGTTACGAAATTAATTCGTTCCGCCATTCCTTTCGTAACCCGAAAATTTCGTAACCCGAAAAGGCTTTCCGTTAGCACTGGAAAGCCTATAGCTGCACTTTGCAGCATTTGAATTTCGCGCCGAAATGAATTTCGTAACCCGAAAAATATTTCGTAACCCGAAACAGTTTTTGCCAATCCAACTTTTTCGTATCCCGGAAATTTCGTAACCCGATCATTTCGTATCCCGAGGCACCACTGTATTCTTCAAATAGAACATGGCACCATTAGGGTTGGTGTCACCACGTGCAATGACTCATGGTGTCACCCCCCCCCCCCAATTGACCTTCCCCTAATCCACACCATACAGAATCCTTAAAAAAGTTTGTTGTACTAATGTTACTTATAAATCGTAATTCCCAGATATCACCGAATGTAGAAGTAATAGTTGTGACGTAAACAACTGGCACAAGTAAAATTATACTTTTAAATTACAATATCATACACACAGCCTAAATGTATTTACATATACATAATTAGATGAGCTTAAAGTAAAAATTTGGTAAAATGTGATGTTTTTAAAGAACATTTTTAAAAATTATTATTTTTATTTTATTTTTTAAATTTGATATTTTAATTTAAAAAAAAAAACCTTGGGCCTTTATTTTCTCCTTCCACTGGGCATCACCCTATTCATACCATCTCTTGAACATTTCAAAAGGATGCAAGTGAATGCCACATCCTGTTTCTGTCAGAAAGCAAATGCTTCAGGACCAATGGTGTCACCCCCTCTTAGGCTATCACCTAAACCCCTGAACCCCCTAATGATGCCACTGCAAATAAAGTATTGTCATCTGGTGCATATTCTAAATATTCTGTACCTACTCTTCATACCAGTTTTTTTCCATTGCAATCTAGAATTGACAGTATTTGACAGCTGACATGCAGCAGCAAGTAGCAGTCAACATCCAATGGATAAGATGCAACAGCATTTACCAAGTTTCATTCATAACCTGTCCATTCACTGAGCAATTAGGAAGCATCCTTTGAATAGATGTAAACTCCAGAGAGTCAAATATCACATTCTCATGTCATATTTCACACACTGAATTTTGATATCAGTTGTCACTACCGAAATCCACTATCTTCATTATAGTCTGTTTTAAATTTGTTTTAAATGGTTTTTCTTTTAAAATTGGGGTTTTTTTAAAAAAAAAAATAGGATTGATTATTTAATTGGGTTTTAACTTCACAATGATTTAGTGTTGATTGTAAGTCATACAGGCCAAAATTAAAATGATTAGATCCTAAGAATGAAATTCAAAATTGCATCCAGTTTTTATTTTGTTTGATTTTAACGAACACAATTACAAAATTTGATGTTGATTTTGATCAGAGTGGGAGTTTGACTTTGCCCTGGAACATTCCTTCAGTATGTTTAAATCCCACTGAAATTGATTGGATCATGTCCAACATATGGAAGTACTGTAGAACCATTTCATTGTAAGGCTTACAGTTATGCAAAGTACTTAGCAATCATAGCCTTTTATTGTTTTACAGCTCATTAACCTTACATTAAAGCTAATTCAGCTCACTTTATTGCCTCTTGGCCAAGAGTATCTGAGATAACTGTGAAATTGCTTAACAGATATTTAATACTGACTGAGCATTTGTTTCCCACTTTGCTGCTTATGAAGATTTTTTTTCCCAGTAGCATTCTAGCTGCAGCAAGTGCAAAGGGACAAGCCAAGGCAAATGACTCCTGTTTTGTATCTTACATTAAGAAATTTGCCATATATTTTAACCAGATATAGATATAGATATTCAAAAAGCAAAACTTGGTTTTACCTTTTTATATAAGGGACTCCATTTTAATATGCCATTTTAATATGCCATAATAGCATATGAGCATCCACCGGATTCATGAGGGATCCTGGAATCAAACCCCAGGGGATAACAAGGGCCCACTCCATAGCGCTGTTGTTCCACTTTTCCTGCCATGGTTCCATCCTCTGTAATCCTGGGATTGGTAGTTTGCTGAGGCACTAGAGCTCCCATGCTGACAATTCTAAACTGAAAATCACAGTATTCCATAGGATAGAAACAAGACACTTACAGTGGGATAATGGTGCTATAATTTTGAATGGGCCCCTAATTTCTATATGGTGTTCTATTCTGTAGTCTAGCTGCTGCTTTTTGCATTCATGCCTCGCTAATATTGATTCTCTCACCCACTACCTGGAATGATAGTACATTTGGTTGGCTGAGATGGCAGATTGAACATGTCTATGCACTACTTGACTCTAGTACAATATACAATGTTTTATGAAAGACACAGACATATTCCCACATCCCCCTTTTTTAAAAAAAATCGTAGTACTTGTATCACATAATATTTTGCATTTGTATACCCACTTTGATACCCCTGCTTTCAAAGTATGCATGTAGTATTTCCAGCCAATTTGCAAACTTTGTAATTTCTAAAACGGGAGTCACTAAGGTTCAAATGAATCAGGATGTTGGAATCGCTTATCAGTAATCTAAATGTGTCAAAACTGCTTAGTGGTGAGAACAAGATCCTTGTCTTCTCTTATTACTTGACATCTAGTCTTGTCTTGAAAAACAGCTGCATCATTTATTTATTTTTAAAATCTGCCAAAAATGAAGCCTTGTTTTAATGATGCACTAGCACTGATGGATTTGTAGGGTTTTGATTGTTTAAGTTTAAAAAAAACTATATCTTTTTAACTGATATAATTTTGATTTTTACAAAATCAAGTGAGCAGGATATGTTTTGTTTTTTAGATTGCTCTTATAATGTGTACAGTTTTTGGTTGTTTTATCAACAGCTTTCCTGAAAACATAATCAATGAAGTTGTCAGGATGTAAATCTAATATACAAATAGAGGCTCTTGTACAACAGATCCATTGAATCACAAACACAAGTCTTCTTAAGATATTAAAAAAAAAACTCAGCACAACAAATCATAAGGGTTTAATGATTAAAAATAAAACCTCCTTGTATTGAACAAGTTGAACATAACTTAATTGTATATCTTTTTGCCTCCACAGCAATTCAACTGGTCAACATTCTTAAATAATATCATGTCAGCGGTGCAAGTTAACATTGAAAATACAGAAAATGTTATTGTTTGTGCTCCAGAATATCTAATTAAGCTAGAATCTATCCTTAATAAATACACAGCCAGGTAGGTATGCCATATACATTTTTTAAAAAAAGAATATGAATGCCCATCAGTTCTATGGTTCTAGAAACATCAGCAGCATCTTCTTTTTGTGTTACCGTGCAGAGAAATTCAAAACTACATGAGCTGGCGATACATAATGGAAATGGTAAACAGTCTAAGTCGTGACTACAAGGACACAAGGAATAATTTCCGTAAGGTACAGAACCTTTTATTTTCTCTTAAGATTCCAAATTTGTCATGTCTACAGAATTGTTTTCAGAATCAGCTCTACCAAATATATTTACTTAAAACTTAAAATACAAAAAGGTACACCTGTTTGTTGAAGTTATCAAGAGCATTTATTCCTATGATTCCACCTTGCTGAAGACCATGGTGTTCATTATCTCCTGTGAAAGGATCTCAGGTAGCAATCTTGCACCTAACAGCCCAATGAGCCAATGTTTATACACCAGATTATATAGACTAATGGTCTCAATCTGTACCAGGTTGCTACTCTGATTTCATATGAACAGCAAGAGCCACTTTGGTGTAGTAGATGGTGATGAACCCAGGTCTCCAAGTCCTAGTTCATGTTTCCACTAAACCATGAAGTCACTGGGCCATTTTAGGCCACTCACTATCTCTCCACATATCCCACCTTGATGCTCTTCTGGAAGAGGTCATGAAATATAAATCTAAACAAAGACTTAGTGAATAAAAAAGTGTCTAAGGTCATCGTACCATTTGCTGATCAGGAACTACAAACATAAATCAAATGCATTGCAATGGATATTCAACCCCAAATAATACTTCTCCATCTTGGTAGGATGTGTATTTGAAAGCACTTTGAGAGGTATTCCTATCCATGACCTGGCACACACAAGTAACTTTTCTCAAGTGCAGCTAGGCCTCAGTCAGGACAGGTGCACAGCATTTGTCACATTTATAAAGCGGGTTTGAATGCAGTAGCTTGGTCTGATGTGACACCTGTCCATAATTTGGGTCTGGTGGGGCACATATCAATATTTTAGATCTTTGTAGTAACCTCACAAATCTGTCACACCTCTCTTTAACTCTTCTCAGTGGCAAAAGATCAGGTAATTATTTATTATCCTGTTCAAGAGAAATATGCAGAATATGAGGCTTGGAAGTTCAAAGTAGCTTAGTGTTTCCTAACCTTAAAATTAAATTGGTTCCAAAATCTACAGCAGGAGTGGTCAGCTGTCAGTCCTCCAGATATTATTGGGCTGCAGTGTCATCTTAACCTGCCACTGGTTATACAGATAATGTGGAGTGTAATTGGGGGTATCACTCAGACACAAGCTAGATAGATACTATGGAAAGTAGGGGTGTGGAGAAGTAACAGACCATAGTGGATGGGAGTCATGTACTTGGGCCGGCCCATCTCTATCAGAAAGGAATGAGAAGTGTAACTGAATGGAGGTAGAATTAGGATGTTCTTATGTACTTTTTTATTTCTTGAAATGCATTACCAGTATGGCTGGGGCATAAAAGACCAAACATGATGAAGTGTATTGGTTTTCTTTCTTAGTAACTTGTTGCTTTAGGTTCTTAGCCAGAAATTGCATTCAGAAGGCTGCTGGAATGTTTATCTCTTGTGCCTTGTGTGACCACAGATTAGTCACCAGTAGGGATAGAAAGAATATTGGATTTTTTTAATGGTAAAGAATGTGTTTCTCAAGTGTTAGAAAACTCTGATGAGGGAAATTCTGGACTAATGAGAATTTTCACAGTTCAGGACTTCTTCTGTAAAATTCACATATGACTTTTGGCAAAGAAAACAGCATTTTTTATTTTTGCTGGAAACAACTTTTTTGCAGAAAGTAAAGTGTAAAAACTGTTTTCAACTCAGAAAAGGCCATTTTCAGTGCAAATTTTGTGCAGAATAATTCTAACTGCAGATAGTCTTCAAAAACTTTGCAGATCTTAAAAACTTCTTGCAGCAGAAAGAAAATTGCTAATATGACTCATTGTTTCCTTTGAGAATGAAAGTAGTAAAGAATTATATCCTTACTAAAAGCATGTTAATGCTACTTACATTATTCATATGATTTTATTGATTAGGTGTTTCCAGTCTACAGCTTTTCTTAAAATAAAAATGTATCCAATTGAAAAAACATAAACACACTAGAGTATAATGAAAGCTCTCCCAATCCAACAGCACTATTGTATAAATCCAAATATAAGATGAAGTTCAACAAAAATTAAGCACTTGTAATTCCCAGATATTTAAATAGAAGAGTGTTGCACATGTGCTTAATATTTAACAGGACAAAAAGAGCTTAACTTTGACTGAATTACAGCCTACATTTTCTTTGATTCAAGGCATGACATGGCTATCCTTCGAAGATGAGAAAACAAATCTAGACATCAAAGGTTGGCCCTGTTCCACACAGATATTCCTTTGCAGCACTAAATCACAGCAAAGTAGCAGCAACAACAACATGCTGAAATAAAGCAATTTGTAGAAGGGTTAGCTTAGCAGCAGGCTGTTCTTTTCTAGCTTCACTGATAACACTCCCCTATAGACCTTTCCTCCTTTCCTCATTCTGTATGCACTTATTAGGATTGGAAACAACCTGTTCTTTTTCAGTGCCTTTCATTCTGTCCAAAGGGTGGAATTTCATAAATGATTACTCGGAGAACTTTGGACACAAGGTTAAGAGAACTGGCAGTTGTAAAGAAAGATAGATACACACAACTATTTCAGTCAAAGATGAAGAAAGTTTCAGGAAACAGCAGCATAAGTTCTTCATCCCTACTAACACACTCTTCTAAATCACCAACTGAACAGCATGCTGTAAGCTTTGAGTTATATAAACTCAGTGTTTCCATAACTGCATAACCATGAGAATTCTTTCCTGAGAATTTTGGTTACAGAGTAGGATATAAATATATTAATTAAAAAATTAATAAGGATGACACAGCATCTTATGCTCATTACATTTCGTAGGAGTAATAATAATAATAAATAAAACTTTTATTTGTATCCCGCTTTTCCCGGCTCACAACACATTAAAATCCACATTTACAACATTGTGTCCCAAATTCTTCCCCTTAAAACAGGATTAAACATGTTACAATTAAAGTATCTATTAAAACAGAAATATATATATATATATATATATAGAGAGAGAGAGAGAGAGGACAGAAGGGTGGGCTAATACATGATGTGAGGGGCAGTCATTCTGTGGCCGGGCACTTTTATTCAGGAAAGGCCTGCCAGAAGAGATCCGTCCTGACAGGTTTTTTAAAGCTGTCTAAGCTGCCAATTTGGCGGATCTCATCCAGCAGGCCGTTCCATAGTTTGGGAGCAATTGCAGAGAAGGCCCTCTGGGAGGTAGCAGTTAGTCTGGTTTTTAAAGGCTGCAATAGATTCCTCCCAGAGGACCTGAGTGTGCAGGGCGGATTATGTGGGAGCAGGCAATCCCTCAAATAAGTTGGGCCCAAGCCATGTAGGGCTTTAAAGATTATAACCAACACCTTGTACTGTGCCTGGAAACTAATAGGCAGCCAGTGAAGAGATTTTAGGACAGGTGTTATTCGGTCACTCCTAATTTTTCCGGCGACCAGCCTGGATGCCATATTTTGCACTAGTTGAAGTTTCTGGACTAGACACAACGGTAGCCCCATGTAGAGTGCATTACAGAAATCAAATCGTGAAGTTACCAGTGAATGTACAACAGTTTCTAGGTCCTTTACTTCCAGGAAAGGGCGCAGCTGGCATATCAGCCGGAGCTGATATTGGTGGTCCAGTTCTCCCAGATCATTTCAGGAGCACTCACCCTTTCCTATTCTTGGGAAAACGCCCCCAGTTCTGGAGTCTATGCATTTACATGACCATTGGCTGGCAGGTGTAGTCCACACAATTTACACTTCCAAGTACTAGCTCAGGCAAACTGAGAAGATAGGGGAAGAAGCAAATTATAAGTCAGAAGTAAACAACCAAGGATACAGGTACGAATACAAACAAGTGTATGTTAGATATATGCAACACAGACGCAATACACACCGCCAGGAAGCGGTGTCCTGGCAGCGCTAGTAGGTCTCGGAACTGTGCACCAACCGCACGGTCCTGAGTGTTACTATGTGCGGTGGCAGCCTAATGGCGGCCTCCCGTCTACACGGGAGCTGCCATCTTTACGTAAGGAACGCACATTGTCAACACATTGCTGCACGTCTCTTACATTGCGAGTGTTCCAATGGCACACTCATGATGTAAGCTGGGTGCCACAAAAAGAACCCAGAAGAACCAGGACATTGTGCAGTTTGGTGGCTGTGGCATCCCTCCAGAGTTAAAATGGGCACCTGCAGACCACCATTTTCAGGCTGTCTGTACCGCGCCACAATTAAAAGTGGCTGACAATTATTATTATTATTATTATTATTATTATTATTATTATTATTATTATTATTGTTGTTGTTGTTGTTCTTATTATTATTATTATTATTTTCTATTTCCCACTGCTCCCTACAGATCAAGGTGGGATTACAGCAGTTAATTTTAATGTTTGAATAAATATTGTTAGATATATTGAAATATCCCACTCATGTTTGATTATTATTAATTTTTATATAAATTATTAATAAACAAAATCCTGCACTCATGCCAGGCTAATTATTACATTTATGTATTTAATTGGACCTTACATGTACTTGAATTGGGTTTAATTAATTGACTTGTGATATTGAACCAAAAAAGACTAATTTGACTATGACACTGACTGTGAGATAGACTATGATGCATTAGATTCCTTTTTACACTTATACCCTATCTAGCATTTTGCCACTTAATTTTCGCAACACACTGCAAGATATGTTTTTCATTCTGCCCCCCCCCCCCCAGGGTAGCAGGCACAAAAACTGGCTTGTTGTCGCAGGCAGCCTATGTTGTAAATGTTCCCTAATGTGTGCCTTTTTTGTGCTGTAAAGCACATTGCAAAATTCAGAGGTGTGAAAACCAATGATCATTGCATTGCAGTTCGCAATTAATTTGGAGATAAATACAACCTTAGTTCCACCTAGGGTAGATTTGTTGAAATGAATGGGACTTGTTAATCACAGCAAATGTAAGCTCCACTGATTTCAGTGGTATAATTTGGGTAAGACTAACTTTGAAATTAGCCCTTGGTTCATATGAACCAAACAAATTTCCCCCTCCCATCCCTGTACACAACCATAAAGAAAGATTTCAGCATAATTAATACAGGCATATATATATTGTTGGCATGTAAGTGTTGGTGGAATATGCATAAAATGGGCTTTCCCCCAGTTTTGGACATCATGTGTCAGTGGTGATGACAGCTACGTAATATAGCACCTCAACCTACTGCATCAGAAATGATTTAATATCTAAGCATAAATAAGGAATCATCAATGTTCTTTCACACCATGGTGCGTTGTTGCAGTGATTCATTGGAAATTCAATAGTTGTTGTATTCTTATTACACATTAACATAACTAGGGGTATTTGCAACATTATGGACATTGTGATGATTCATTTAATAAAATAATTGTTGATTGGTTGATTTTTTTTAAAAAAAATTAAAAGAATAAAAACTGCATTCCAATATAGAACCTTAACTGTTCAATTATGCCAAGCCAAAATAAACTGGGAGGATCCCATCTGTAGCAAAGCTTGGAAAAGCTATTTGCCATAATGGCAGTTCCCAAAATCTCTCAGCTAGCATGGTTGTCAGGGGATTGAGAAAGCTGTAGTACAAAAAGCTAAAGTTTCAAGCTCTGATCTGTAGTAAACAAGTAAACCACTGTTATGAGCTCTGAAACTTAAAATGCCGCTTGCTAGAGAAGTGTTCAACATTTACTATGATTGTATTTACTGTATCATATTTCTCTAGCGCAGCCTAAGCATAAGCTGCTTCTCACCTAGCTCAGCAAGGTCAGTGAAGGTAGAATCTGAACAGCTCAAAGTCCTATTTTGTTTACTCTCCCATCCCTGCAAGGGACTGTACTAAGTTTGACTAAGGATTCATCTTGTTATTGGTTTGCAAACTGAGCTGTGAAATTAACCAAAAGTTTGCTTTGTATGGGGAAAAGATTATATTAATCACATGGCAGTTCTCCCTGGCAAGCCCATTCTTAACAGGTCATCCATGCTCATTTCCAAAGTGTTACATTTTAAGACTCAATCTTACTTCCTTCATTTCCTGCAAGTAGTGGTAAAGGACCAGTGTTGCCAATTTCTGGGGGATTCCGTGGAATCCGGGGAATTTGATTAATTTCTTTCTGGGGATTTTGGCTGAATAATAACAATAGATATTGGAGAATTCCTGGGATTTTGGTAAAACATTCCAGGGAATATCTTCGAGGCTTGTTGGCAACACTGTAAAGGGCTGAGAGGAGAAAGGAAGGAACACCTGAACAAGGCTTATGTCTGTTTATTTTTTAAAATCAAAATTTATTAAGATTCAGGAATTGTTCATATTTCGGAAGGAAATTGTTTTGTTTTGTTTTTAAACTTAATCTGGGAGAAATAAAATTGAAAGATTTACCCGTCTAGGCCTAAGGCAAAAAATATTTTAAAAACTTAATCTGGGAGAAATAAAATTGAAAGATTTACCCATCTAGGCCCAAGGCAAAAAATATTTAACTCTTTAAAAAATGTGTTTTAATCCCTCTGCATCCGCTAATGCTCTCGCTCTCTCGCTCTCTCTCCTGCTTTCTCTCTTGCTCGCTTTCAGAGTGCATCTACACTATAGAAAAATGCAGTTTTATACTATTTTAAGTGCTATAACTTCACAAGGTCTTTAGTCTTCTCTCAAAGAGTGCTGGTGCCTCACAAAACTGCATATCACAAGATTGTATAGGATGAAGCCATCATAGTTAAACTGATGTGAAACTGCATAATCTATTGACTTTAGCTTATGCAAATAGGAGAAAAGTGGGGTTTTCCCCCTGAAGTATTTGCCATTTATTATTCACACATACTGGGGAGAGAAAGGAATGTTGTTGTTTTTTAAGTGAATGCAGGAGAAAGCAAACCTGATGGATTTTGAAATCCTGTTCACTGACTGTACAGTGTAAAAGAGGAAGACTCATCACAGGTGAATCGACTCAATCAAAGAAGATGTTGCCCTAAGCTTGCAATACTTGAGCAGGCCTGTTAATAACAGGATCCCTTGTAGGTCACACATTAATTTGGTTGCCAAAAATTGAATTTGATTTGACTGCACATAATAATAAAAAGCTGTGCACCGGTGTGGGATCTCACTGTTGCCATATGCTCTCCCAATCCATCCCACCCTGCACTGAGGAATCACCTAGACTTAATATTTGTTGTTGTTGTGTGCCTTCAAGTCATTTCTGACTTATGGCAACCCTAAGGGAAACCTATCATATGGTTTTCTTGGCAAGGTTTGTTCAGAAGAGGTTTGCCATTGCCTTCCCCTGAGGCTGAGAGCATGTTACTTGCCCAAGGTTACCCAGTGGGTTTCATGGCCAAGCTGGGAATCAAACTCTTGTCTCCAGAGTTATAGTCCAACACTCGAACCACAATGCCACACAAATAGTTTATCAGTGTCACGATTCTTGTGCAACATTGGGTGGCCTAGCATCCTTGTACAATCTCCCAAGAAAGAGCAGTCCCTTGTGTACCAGCATTTAGGTCACTGTAAAGCCACAATACCAGCCCAGTCTGCACTGCTGAAAAATCCACCACCACCACCTGAATCTGGGGTTATAAGGCCACACAACACATGACCCTGTTCACCCCAGATTTGGAATATACTGCCTTACTGTGGAGTTTTTAAACCATAGTTTTCCCCAGAGTTTGAACCCCTGCCATTGGCAACTTCAAGTGCGCCCCCACCTTTCCTTGGCAGTGTCGTCACTGTCAGCTCACTGCTAGACAAGGTGCCCAGATCATATGTTGAGCACCTCATTTGCCTCAGAGGAATGGGTACAACCGCAGAGCCAGCACTGCCAAGGGAGGAGGAGAGAAACTGTTTGGGCCAGAAACTGATCCCGTGGTTTGAAGAGGGCAGCGGTGGGGTGGGGGCGGTGGTGGTGATGGCAGGAGCAGCAGACTGAGGAAACTCCACAAGGAGTTGGTTAGTGTAAGCAATCTACCTGATGTCCCTATGGAGAAAAAGGTACATGGAGTGGCTCCACGGTGGGTGCAGATGAAGGAGTCTATTTGGACTTATTGCCCCTATGTTGACTAGCCTAACTTTTTAGCCAGTATTCCTGCTGTATGTGAAGTACAGTAACATGAGTATAAAAAGATCTCAGATAACATCAACTCTTCTATCAAGGGCTTGGATCACTTTAATATTTATGGTGATTCTTTCTTCCCTTAGAAGGAGTGCTGCTATTAGCTGAGATGAGCAAGATGCAGCTTAGAATGAATGATGGTCTCATTCTGGGCATTTATGTGCTCTCCCGAGATGGCTTTCACAAGAAAAACATAGATGCCTATCCTCACCATGCTGAACCAGATACACTCTACTTCACTGTTTTCAGATTACTGAAACAATGAGTATTTGAGAAATGCAAAGAGGAACAGGAGAGAGGTTTCCTCATACTCAAAATCAGTGTTCTTTTTGAAAATATTGCTTCATTTCCATTGATCTTAACTAATGACAATTCATTGGTGATTTACATGGTTGTTTGTATTGCTACATGTCACAGAGCTTGGAGGAGTTACTCTTTTCCAACTACAACTCATAGAATCTGTCAGTCAGAGGATGGCAGATTCTAGCCACATTAGCTGAAGACTTCTGGAAAATAGTCTTCAGTTCCAAACCCAGTAAAATATATCCTTAATTTCTCTAATGTTTATGCTTATTAGGTGCTATATGGGACAACATCAGACACTGCTATTTGGCGCCGTTGTGCAAATTATGTCAATGGCAATATGGAAAATGCAGTGGGGAGACTGTATGTGACAGAAGCATTTGCTGGAGAAAGTAAACAAATGGTAAGATTCTCAGATCATCACTCATCTGTTTATTTGAATTCTTGTTATCGTCAGAATATTGAAAGGAATACCCAATGGCTATTTGGAAAACAAAACACATCGACTTGCCGTCTATGTGTGTATTGTATGCCTTCAAGTCATTTCCAACTTATGGTGATCCTAAGGCGAATTTATCATTGGGTTTTCTTGACAAGATTTCTTCCGAGGAGGTTTGCCATTGCTCCCAGAATTTGAGAGCATGTGCCTTGCCCAAGGTCACCCAGTGGGTTTCATGGCTGAGCTGGAAATCAAACCCTGCTCTCCAATTGTAGTCCAACACTCAAACCACTACTCCATGCTGACTGTTATATCAAATATATCACACTTCTTTGCTGTTACAGTAGTGGGCTGTTCGGAATGTGTGTATGTGTGTGTGTGTGTGTGTGTGTGTTTGGCACCCCTTAGCAGAAAAAAAAAAACATGGATGCCAAATTTTTAAAATGGAGGAAGAGGAAGTAGAAGAAAATCATATACAATAAAGTTCTAAAAAGTAGATTTGAGAGACTAGGAGAAATCAACATCTTTTGGCACTCAGACTGATGCTATAATTATGTAGCTCTTCCAGAACAGTAGTCACGTTATTAGCTAATGATGAAGATTAGAAGTCCTTGCATGTTATAGACCAGTAGTACCCAAACTGTGCCCTTTAAGTGATTTTGGACTTCAGCTCCCAGAAGCCTCAGCCATGTTGGCCAGTAGTCAAGAATTCTGGGTACTGACGTCCAAAATGTCTTAAAAGGCACAGTTTGGGGACCACTGTTATAGACTGAAGATGTTGAAGAAAATGAGATTATAGATATTATAGGAAAGAAACTCAATTTGATTAATTTTGCTAAACTGGGGAGAAAAAAATGCAATCTCTGAATCAACATAAATATAGTAAATAATCACATTGTAGTTAAAGCAACTTATCCCAGTCAGGATACAGTTACATTTAATTTTAAAAGCAGGTGTTATTGCATGCAGCCACGGCCAGGCGAGTGCAACCCATATGCAGCCCAGATCCCACCAACACTTATCCTGTGGCTTTTCAAAAACAACAAGCTCCCATTTTTGAAAAGCCACTGGATAAAGGAAGGTAGGATCCGGGATGCATATAGGTTGCACTCGCCTGGCTACAGCTGCATGTGATAACACCCAGTTTTAAAATTAAATGCGACTTTATTCTATCTGTGATAAGTCACATTATATACAATGCAATAATCTCCATAGTTTCTACCATCATCAGATAGATTTTAAAGTGAATTATCCATTGGTTATTTCACTGAGTTTGGCATCATGCTATGAAACAACCCATTGCATTTTTCGGTTCTTTTTTTATGTGACTAAACCTGTTTCAGTGTGGGAGTGTACAAATAAGAATGATGTATCTCATTCTAACCATAAATCCAGCAGAGCACCACTGTGCTGCATCTCTATCTCTGCAAAATAGTCAGTGTTGGTTACACAGTCAGCAGATCTGTCTTCTTACTGAACAGATAGTTAATCAAATATGGAATATTTACTGACAGAAACAGGGGGTTGTCTCAGTAAACAGAAGAGCCCCTTTGGTCTCCACCCATAAGTCTTTCTGTAAGAAGAAACCTGTTTACTAAAGAAATGTCCAAATAAAAATAAGAATCTGCACTAGATCAGTAGATCCATGGAAGAACCAGTGTTGGTGACACAGCCAGTGGTCCTGACTTCTTCCTGCTGACAGATGGTCAATGGCAGGTGGGAAGTTTACAGAAGGGTCTCCATAAACCGAACAGCAGTATGGCCATCTGGTGCTGCACCTCTAGGTCTGCAATTGAAAGGATTATAAGTGGATTGTTGAATGCAGACAGTTTCTCATCCTTCTAACAGATCTTCATCTGTTATATATAACTTTTCTATCCTAACTTTTGTCAGTCAGTTTCCATTAGGGACCATCTGCATTCAGGTTGCTCCTTGCTATTCTGAGGGTTAGGCAGATATATTTATATATATATCAGATGCGATGCCCTCAAAAACTAATCCAACATGTTTGATTGCCTGAGGCAATGAACAAAATGGCACCTGTATAAAAGTGGAATGAATGGACAATTGAACATTACTTGAAGATGGCAATGAGGCCACACTTAAGGACAGCAGTCCAGTTTAGGGAATGGAAAACAGGCTGTATTCTCCAAGACAACAGAAAGGCTGAAGGTTTCAAGAAGAGCAGCATACAGGACTGTCACTGCTGGCTTCTGTATCTGCTGTCTGAAGCAGTTGTCTTTTTCTGCATAATGATAGGACCAAGGTGATATTTTCCCTTTGATCCAAATTAAGGGTCAAATTGGACATTAGGGACAATAGGAAGTCCCAAGGATTAATTCAGTTCTCTGCCACAATGGGATTTCCTCTGTCATATTATCATAGAATCATAGAGCTGGAAGAGGCCGCAAGGGCCATCTAGTCCAACCCCCTGCCATGCAGGAAATCTAAATCAAAGCATTCCCAACAGATGTCCATCCAGCTTCTGTTTAAAGACCTCTAAGGAAGGAGACTCCACGACACTCCAAGGGAGTTTGTTCCACTGTTGAACAGCCCTTACTGTCAGTAAGTTCTTCCTAATGTTGAGGTGGAATCTCCTATTATCCTGTAGCTTGCATCCATTGCTCTGGGTCCTAGCCTCTGGAGCAGCAGAAAACAAGCTTGCTCCCTCCTCAATATGACATCACTTCAAATATTCAAACAGGGCTATCATATCACCTCTTAACCTTCTCTTCTCCAGGCTAAACATCCCCAGCTCCCTAAGTCGTTCCTCATAGGGCACGGTTTCCAGACCTTTCAGCATTTTAGTCGCCCTCCTTTGGACACACTCCAGTTTTTCAACATCCTTTTTAAATTGTGGTGCCCAGACTTAGAAATTAATCCAGTGTTTATCTTGCAATGACCAATCATAAACGAAAGTACACTAAATGTAAAATATAAAGGTGAGGAAACCCAGATTCTGTAACAGAAATAATTCACCAGTTGGGGAAACACTTCTAACAGTGGGTTAAATGTATCATCTAGTTTTATCTTCAGCCTGCTCTTAATTATGAATAGTGGTTTCTCTGGCATTTTTGTGATATATGATTATTTATTCCTATACATCACTTAAGATCAACTGGGTTTCATAGATAATAACTCCAACAGAAAGTTTACTGTACTTCCCCTATAGTTTTTGCAAGAGAGAGAGCTAAATGTCAGTTTCTGATATCTAAAACCAGCCTCTCTCTTTCTGTTTGACCACAACTGCAACTAGTGCAAGCCTTTATGTAGACCCAGTGCAGAACAAATCAACTCATTTATGTGTGAGAAGCCAGCCTCCTTGCTAAAAATATTCACTTGTTTCAGAAGAGGTTTTCTTTTGAGAAACATCTTAACAAAGCAGGATACCATTCTGCCAGAACCACAATCATTGTGTCCAGCAGTCCTACCAATTCCTTTCAAAACCGCAGTCTTAGAGCCAGGAATGACAAGTCTGTAAGGGATATCATTGTGGATGAGGAAAAACAAAATCAGGCTGAATCCAGAGAAAACGGAGGTACTTGCCATAGGTTCCTTAGGTCTGGGGGAAGGACATTTGTCCACCACTCCTAGACGGGGTTACACTTCCCCTGAAGGATGAAGTTCGCAGTTTGGGAGTACTTCTGGATCCGTCTCTACGTTTGTCATCTCAAGTGGATGCGACGGCCAGAAGTGCTTGGTTCCAACTTCGGTTGATACACCAACTGTGACACTATCTCAACCGAAAGAACTTTGAAGCTGTAGTAATGGTAATCTCTCGTCTTGATTTCTGTAATGCGCTCTACATGGGGCTATCCTTGTATCAAGTTCAGAAGCTTCAACTAGTGCAAAATGCGGCAGTCAGTTTGGTCACTAACTCTTTGAGATTTGACCATATAACACCTATTTTAAAAGAGCTACACTGGCTCCCAATTATTTTCCAGGCACAGTACAAGATGTTGGTTATTACCTTTAAAGCCCTACATGGCTTGGGCCCGGGTTACTTACGGGAACGCATCTCCCCATACAATCCGCCCCGCACTCTTAGAACAAGTGGGAAGAACCTGTTGGAGGTGCCATCATCCATACATGTTTCCACTTCCCCAAAAGCTTTCAGTATAGCTGCTCCTAGACTATGGAATGGACTCCCAGAGGAGACTCACCTTGTTACATCCTTGGAGATTTTCAAGAAAGCGGTAAAGACAGAGCTCTTCCGCCGTGCATATCCTCCTGACCTTTTATGAAGACCATTGGTACGGACTGAGAGCACCTGACCCCATGATTGACCCTGTGATTGATTGATGTTTTATGTTTTTAGCTGTGGTTTTAATTGTAATTAATATTGTAATATTACAAGTGTTTTAACTCTGTTGTGATCCCACCTCGATCCATTGGGAGAGGCGGGAAGATACAAATAAAAACTATTATTATTATTATTATTATTATTATTATTATTATATCTGAAAGGTCCCTGCAACAAACTCCAAACCTCATTACCTTTCTAATTCCATCAACCACTTGTTCAGTTAGATGTAAAGCCAGACACTAAAATCTGTATGTTGGCACACATGCATTCCTTGTAGTAACTAACAAACCAGTCACAAAGGATATATACTCATTTGCCAGCTTATACTTCTTCTTCATGTGTGTGCTCAGATACAGACACAGCCCTAATCATGTGGAATATTCCTCTGCTATGTGTTCAGATGTGTATAGTTTCCCTGGTCTACCTTCTGATGAAAAATGAAGCCACCTCAGATTTTCCCAAAGGAAAATCCCAAAGGACTGTGATGTTAACTCTAGAAATCCTTGTTGTTGTTGTTTTGTCACATAAATATGGCACAGGAAGCCCAGGATGTTTCAGAAATGGGGCCACTGAGAGACACCCTTGAAATACAAATAGAGTGGCTAGACATCTTCAGGGCTGCTACATACATAACCAAAACGATGCTCATTAGCTACATGGAAGCATATCCTATCTAGCTTGGACCTAAGCTACAGACTCACTCTTGTTTTCTTGCCCAACAACTCAGGAAGCTGTTGTCTATGAGGTGGGGACTAGGACCACATTAACAGCTCCACCATACTGCCATTCTCGGGTTTCTTTGGTGGAAGACAACTCATTTAAATTAGCATTAAAATCAAATATACATCTGTGGCATACATATGCACCTGGAACATGGAAAACTTAGTGGAGTGTTTTGATGGGTTTGGACTTTGACTGAAAGAATTCCCTAGCCAATATAGCCAGGCTTGAGGAATCTGGATTTTTAGTCAAAAAGGGAATTTCCCCCAAGGTCTGATACGTCTACACTAGCACCATCACTTTCATTTCAAAGAAGTATTTCAAATAGTAATGGTAGTTCTTGGTAATAGGTGATCTACTTGGCAATTTTGGTCTACAAATTACTTAAATTTTAATCATACCTAATTAATTTTGCAAAACAAAATGTAATGTATATACTGGCTCAATAACTGATATCCTCCTACCAGTGTGGGTAATATGAAATGGGAGGACATAGCAAAGGACTTTCTCCATTGTGGCAGCCCAATTGTGGAATGACCTCCAATTCGCAGTTTAGCTGGTGCCAAATTTGGTTTCTTTCCAGGGCCAAACCAAAACATGGCTTTTTCTTAAAGCCTTCAGGGACTAATGTACTTTAAAGGATATGTATACAGTGGTACCTCGGGATACGAAATACCCAGGTTACGAAATTTTCGGGATACGAAAAAATCCCATAGGGAATTATTGTTTCGGGTTACGAATGTTTTTTCGGGTTACGAAAAAACTTTTGGTGCTTTTTTCGGCTTTTTCGCACGGAATCGCGGCTTTTCCCCATTAGCGCCTATGGCAATTCGGCTTACGAAGGCTTTTCGGGTTACGAAAGCGGCCGCGTTACGAATTAATTTCGTAACCCGAGGCACCACTGTAGTACATGGTTTTAAATTGTTATAGCATTCAAAGTTCTTCTAACTATTATCCTGTTTAATATCTTGTTATATATAGTTTTAATCTAAAATATTTTAAATTATTAATATTATATGCTACCCTGAGATCTCACAATCTAGGATGGCGGGATATAAATAGTTTATTAAAATAAAGTAAAAAAAATTAATCAGGGGTAAATGTCAGATTATAGCATGTCAGGCTATATATCCTATCGCCAAAAAGCATGAGCGTTCATAGACTTCAGCCTATTTCCTAAAATGCATGTGGCAGTGTGGAAAGTCCAGGGACAAACCTACATAACAGTCTGTGTGTGAGAATATCCTTTGGAATGCAAAACCTTGTGGGTGTAGAGATAAGGTGAGAAGTTCAGTTTTAAGATGGATGGTCATTGAGGGACAAGACAAAGATGTTGCCTAAAGCTGAGGTTAGTAGATAACCCCATGAATGAATATTGGGATGTCCCTGGGCTTTCCACTCTGGTGCCGCAATTCCCATTTTATATTGACCTTCCAGGCTAACATGGCTATGTCTTTGAATTTTATGACCAAATTAGGAAGTTTATCTAGGCACGTGTTTGTGTGTGCGTATAATCTACTCAAAACTAAGTCCCTTTGAATTAAATGGAGCTTACTTCTCAGGAAAGAAGCTATTGTTTTGCAGCCTTAACCTATTATATTTTTTCTATCCCTAGGTTCAAGATATGATTGCACAAATCCGTGAAGTTTTCATACACACGCTGGAAGAACTCACTTGGATGGATGCAGAAACCAAAAAGAAAGCAGAAGGCAAGGCAAGTATCTTAAAGATGTATTTGCAATTTGGGGATAAGTAAAAGACTGTCAATTCTTCATCTAAAATCTGAATGGGAAAAACATAATAGCAGGAACAGTTCATTGTAAAGGATGACTTATGGGTGGGGTGGGGAGGGGAGAATACAGCATTATTTACAGAACATCTGGGATTCTTAATGGTGATCATGAAGTAAATGAAATTAAACTTGTAAACATTTGCTGCTGAATAACTAAATATTGTACAGCATACAGCTGAGTGCTTACTGTTATCTATGTACAGATGCCATTCTCTTGAAGCATTTTATCACATACAATACCTAGTCAAAAGGGTGTTTTTAATTAAAGAGATGGAGGTATCTGATGATAGCTTCAGTAGGTTAGTATGTAATTTCATATGTAATTTCAAAATCTAGCCCCTAGTCTTTAAATCTGACATGAAAAAATTGGGATGTGCCTTAGAGTAGAATCTGGGTCTCGTGGGGTCTCAGCCTGGCTCTCTAGTGTTTTCCAAATGGCATTTGTCTCCTTTCCTATGACATCACCATCTGCCTGGCAGCTGTCAAGTCCCAGGAGGGACCCCTGTTACTGTCACTGTGGAAGAGGGAGGGAGATAGTTCAGACTATGGAGAAGCAGATGATTTTAACTCAGTCTAGAAGTGGAAGGGAGACAAATGAGTGTGTGTTCTCATATGGAGTGCATCCGTCTTTTCCTTCCATCAAGAACTCAGAGCAACTTCGTGGTCTGTATTCCTTCCCCCATCCCCATTTTAGCAGCAGCCCCTCCTGGAGTAGGGATTTTGGACAGATGACAAGAACAAGACAGTAGCAAAAAGGGACTTACGAGTACATATGCTGCACTTAGTTGTTGTTGTTAACTGCCCTCGAGTTGATCTCAACTCATGGTGAACCTGCTATGAAACATCTCCAAGACCCTCAGTCCTCCACTTCTCTGCCCAGCTCCTGTAAACTCATACTCTTGATCTCTTTAATAGAGTCCACTAATTTAGCATGTGTCTTACCTCTCTTTCTACATCCCCCCACCTTTCCTGGCATTATTGTACAGGTAAGTCATTAACAAGAAGTCAATCCATGTGTGGTGATCAGTGTGTTGTAGTGATCAGAATGTTGCATTGTGGCATTCAGATCCCCCTCAGAGTTGAACACTAACACACACACACTCACATGCACGTGTGCACAGACAATAACTTTGGGTCACTTATTCTCTCTCAGCCTGACTTACCCCATGGGCTTGCAAGGAACATAAAGTAAGAGAGCTATCCATGCTGCCTTGGGCTCTCTGGAAGAAATGCAAGATACAAATGTAGCTGATTACCAGCATGTCTCAGTTGCTAAACTGACTCATAACAATCCTATTACTGGATTTTCTTGCTCAGATTTATTCAGAGGCTGAAAGAGTGTGACTCGCCCAAGATCACCTAATGGATCTTCAAAGCTGATCACAGATTACAACCCTGATCACCCAATCCTAGTCAAGCCCTATAGAACACATATGATAGTGATTATTTATTAACAATGCTCGCATATTATTTTACTGATATATAAATTCTGCTTTGCTGCCAAAAGCAGTATACAAGACTGCTAACAATAAAACTGAAGCAGAAACAAATAGAAATAGAAATACATGGGGGAAAATGTCTGGGAAAGGCTTTAAAGCCCCCTACCTATTCAAATGAAACACCAATCATACTGGCTAGAGGATTATGGGAGTTATAGTCCAAAAAAAGCTCTGACTCCAGTATTAGTGATATGAGCCAATACAGGAAACATGAAGGTCCCATGCTTTCAATATTAATCTGTATTATTAAGATTCCAAGTGAGTACCTTGTGGGAAGATGTTTACATAATAAAATGTGCAAATCAAGGAATTAAAAATCACTTGTATTTCCTGCATTCATGACTTCAATTAACAACCAAAAATACTCTCTTTAGGAGTGATGAACTGCAAGGCCATGGCAGAAGCATCTGAGCTGCACATAGCCAAAAGACTTTGATGTCCTGTTAAATTTAATAGTAGATACTTAAACACACCTACAACTGTTCCATCCCTTTAAAATTAATGATTCTTAAGTGCTTAATTCTGCCTGGATTGTGTTAAGCATGTGTCTTAAAGCAGAGGAGGGGAGGGGAGAAAAAGAGGCAGGAATAGCTTCACAAATGTTAACTGAATTGGCAGCACTGTTAAATCTGTTGTGGCATTTATATATTGGACATGTCAAAAAGGATTCTCAACAAGTTCCTGATTTCTTATTGCTTTGGAAAAAAACCCATTAAGCTGGCATAAAACAGAAAATATCTTTTACCCTGAAGCCTGATTGCTAAATAAAATCTAGAAGAACAGATTGAAAAAGCTCTATAAATGTGTGGATAACTTCTGACCAATTCGATAATATTCAAATTTACAATGTGAGTACAGTACACTTCACACTTCAGTGGCTTTTTCCCCCAGGCTCTGTCAATTAAAGAAAGGATTGGCTACCCTAATGAGATCATGACAGACACTGCTAAGCTGAATGCAGAATACAAGGATGTAAGTACATCTAAAAAGATATTGTAATCAACAGTGAGAGTATTGAAATCAGCATCTCCCAGCCAATTAGATGTGTTAGATTAGTAAACCCATAATCCCCAACTATTAACCATGCTAACTGCTAAATGATGAGCATTGTAGCCCAACACAGATGGTAGATGGCAGGGTGGGAAATGCCAGTCTACATGGTAACAGGTAATATGTGCCTTTGCCCAATTTGACAAGAACCCCCCTTCTCTCCACATTACAGTCTAACCCTTTCAACAGCCCCCCCCCTACTTTCTGTACAACATTGGAGGGACTACCATGTGGAGGAAGGGATGAAGAACTCTACCTCAACCTTTGTAGGCATGTGCCTACATTTGGATTCAATCCATCATGGGTTTTCATTGAATTGTTGCTCCCAGTTGTCCTAAAACATTGAAGGGAAAAATGCCAATCTCAGATTCTCATGCAATTATATTTTAGAATAAAAACTCTGAACTTTATAAGGGAGCTGCAGACGCCTATTTCTGTCTCCTTAACCCCAAATTGTTTTCACTGTTCATCGCACGCTGACAATGCTGATTTGTTCAGAACTTATGGAAAGATTTCCCATGGGAGACACAATCTAAATTAAGTAACATCAAAGAATGAGTGATAGATTGTGAAGCCTACCTTAATAGAGACATTTTAAGTGATAAGTCTAGAAGTGAAAATAACTCTTGGTATTGTGGAAACTAATAAGAATTTGTTTCTGTGAACAAGAAAAAACTAAAAACAAAATCAAAATTAGGTCACACTTTTATGCATTTTCTTGATAAATGACTGCCAATTACCAGTGATTTTCAGATTTGCCAAGTAATTTGATCCCTAATGTGCTTTTGAGCTGAATGGTTACCACTCCTTTTAAGTTATCCAGTGCCTACTCCATTACCTCCTGTTGTCCTTCATTTTTCACCTGGTTTAACACACTTGCAATCATTCTGTTGAACAAGTAGATCAGGAGTGATAGTTCTCTCCCTGGATTACTGCAAGAATTGTGGAAAGCACCTTGACAATTTTAGGTGGATGTTTCTGTTGGAATGCAGAGGATTCTGAAAAAAATTCAGGATGTGAAATATGAAAGCTAAGTATATGTAGAGAAAGTCCTGAGTAAAATTTAATAACTGGAAGGGTTATTTAAATATTAATTCTTAATGGCAGTTTCCAAAATCTAGCTCATCTGAGTCCCGACAATCTTGCTGAATGTTCCAAAAATCTGATCATGTGACATTAGCAAGAAATAAGAAAATGCCTTCATGAAATATTCATGAAAGATCGCCAAGTGTGAGCGTTTAAGCACACTGTACAAACACTGAACACACCAGGGCTGAATCTACACTGCAGAATTAATGCAGTTTGACACTGCGTTAACTGCCATGCCTCAATGCTATAGAATTCTGGGATTTTTAGTTTTGTGAGATATATAGCTTTCTCTGTCAGAGAGCTCTGGTGCCACAACAGACTACAAATTCCATAGGATGAAGCCATGGCAGTTAAAGTGGTATCAAATTGCATCAATTCTGCAGTGTGGCAACAATTTGGGACAAAGTAATACAAATATTAGTGTCTTCTGAAAAACCAATTCCACTACTACAGAAAAGGGCAATGTAGGCTACATCTATTCTATTGAAAACAATTTGACAGCAGTACATCTTTGGAATTGTAGTCAATTTCATCTCTATAGCTGTGGGATTCTTGCAAGCATGCAAAAACCTGTTTGGCACTAATTATACAAAACATATGCAAGAGCTTATATTGCATAGAAAATAAGGGTTCTGACCAACAATCTTCCATATAATTTTCTGCTTGTTTTGTCATCAAACAAACCCCAAACAATCTGGAAGTGAACAGTCTCTGAAAAATGTGCAACAGCTCTCATAATCTTGCCCAGTGGGCAGAAGAGTTTTGAATGTTTTTATTCTTGCCTGTGAGAAAGAAATAAGCAGTGATTTAGATCTCTAGCAAACACATAGGTCACCCACTCAGTTTTCCCCACTATTGTGAGATGTATTTCTCTTTTAGAAATATAATGATTGTCTTTAGATTTTCAAATGTATATATAAATCAGAATATGTATTTTTTTCAAAGGCAGAAAGGTTAGCCCTTTCCAGACTCTGCCATCTGAACTAGCCTGGCTGGCACAAGCTCTCTCTATTTCTCATAGAAATTGCACTGTGATTTCTTTGTCTGCTTTTTTTTAAGCTGAGCTACAAAGAAGAAGAATATTTTGAAAACATGATTGAGAATTTAAAGTTTGCCCAAAAGGAAAGACTGAAGAAGCTTAGAGAAAAAGTCGACAAAGAAGAGTATGTATTTAAGTTGTGGTTATTGTGCTGTTTTTTTAAAGTTATTTATTTATTTGCTTATTTAACATTTACCAATATGAGAATGGTAGAAACGGAACAAACAAACAAGAACAAAGTAATCTCATTGACTTGTGACCAGAACAAAGGTTGACTTGATATACTGTACATTATTTACCTTCCCTCTGTAGTTAAGCCCAAAGTCCCGGTACTTTCTCCCATTTTTCCTTATGCTATTGAAATGAATCTCCTTTTTCGATCATAGAGAGCATGTCCATTGTTTCCAGTTCTTGTACTTTTGTGATCCATTCTTTCATGGTGGGACCCTTATTACATTTCCAATAACGCATGTACACAATTCGTGCTGCAGTTAACATATAAATCAAAATGTTGGTTTCTTCCGGATTCAAACTATCATTTATAGTTTCTGTCATGTTTAATAAATGTAGTTCTGGTGCAAATGGTAATTTAAAGTTCAGGTTTCTTTTCATAATTTTAGAGATTTTTGTCCAAAATTTCTTTGCTGTTTTACATTTCCACCATACATGGAACATTGTGCTCCCTTTTTCCTGCACTTCCAGCATTTATTCTCCTTTGACCTTTTAATTTTAGCTAATTTGGCAGGAGTAAAGTACCACCTAAAAAAAAACCTTAAAATAATTTTCTTTTAGATTGTTTTAATATTGTGCTCAAATAATATATATTTGTTGCTGTTATTTGCCATCAAGTTGACTTCAGCTTATGGCAGCCCTATGAACAAGAGACCTCCAAGAGCAGAAAACAGTGAGGAGACAAGTTCCATGTGCTCTGAGATGGTCCACTGTTTGTGTTGTTTTTTTAAAAAAAAAAACCAATGCATTTCAGCCACAATAAGAAAAGGCCTTTTTCAGAGGCTAAAGCAAACACAAATACACATATATTACAGATATTAAAAAAGCAGGATAACACTCAGTTAACTATAACTCATAAAATCACATAGGAAGCTCCAGTCTTCAGATGTTCTTCTCAGATCTCGCAAATGCAGGGCAATGATTTCTTTGATTGAATCAATCCACTTATAATGTGATCTTCCTCTTCTTCTGCTGTCTTCCATCTTTGTTGTTGTTGTTCATAATTCTATCCTACTTTTTCCCCAGTTAGGGACACAAAGTGGTTTACAGTGATTATAAAAATTTGTTAAAAAGCCAAAAAATATACAAGTTAAAACACAATTAAACAAGCAGAAAAAATGAAAACCAGGTTAAAACGTGTATCATTTTTTAAAAATTAGCAATATCCAGTGCACTGCACAAGATGGGCCTGATATCATCACTCCTCAAATGCCTGTTGGAAAGGGAAAGTCTTTGCTTATCTGGGAAAAGAAAGTAGGGAAGATGCCAGTCTAACTTTTTTGGGAAGGAGTTCCAAAGCCTGGGGGCAACCACTGAGTCACCAAGTATCATTGTCTTTTCCAGTGAGTCATGTTGTCTGATGATATGTCCAAAGTTTGACAGCCCAATTTAGTTATAGTCACTTCTAGTTGGAGTTCAGGCTTTTCTCTAAGACCTGTCCATGGAATCCATGGAACTCTTTACCAGCAAAACATTTCAAATATTTGATATGTACAGTATATATTTATTAACCAATTGACAAACAATTGTCAATTGAAAATATAATGTTAATAAAGTATCTTAATGCTGTGTGGTGCTGGTTTTGAAGGTTTCAAAGGATCTCTATATGGTTTTTATTGTTATTGTTTTTAATACATATTAATATTTTTAATTGTTTTAACATATATATTTTAATTACCTTGCATTAACTTTTGTAGTGCTTTAATCTGCTTTGTTTTTAAAATGTTAACCTCCTTGAGTCCGATTACTGGGAGAAAGGCAGGACTTGTTGTAGTTGTTATTGTTGTTATTCCCTCAAGCTTCTTTTAGCCCTGTTAATATTCTTAAGGTATTTGGCCCACTCCCACCAGTCTTTTAACTACTGTGGCATATATATTGACAGCACTGAAAGGGGCACAGTGTTGGAAAAGATGGTCTGATTGAGTAATTCTTTCCCTCAGATATTAATGGACAGTGTACCTTATCTGCAAAATAACCAGTCTCAACAACCTATAAAACTTTTTCATCATGCAGATTATTTTATGCATGCGAAACAAGGAAAGCATTTTGCAGAAAGTGCTGAGCTGAACCTGCTGATTTATTGAGTCCTAGTTCCAATAAGGATATTTGTGCTCAAAGTGCAACAGTCTACTCAAGAAACAAGAATGTTTATGTTTTCACAATGGAAACTATTAAAACTAAATATTACATTGCTAATAGAGATAGACACAACCAATTGCAGCATCATAAAATAAGTCCCAAGTATTTCCTTTGAGGGTAGATAGGGTTAAATTATTATTTTTTTAAAATGTGAAAGATAAATTAAACTGCCCATAGGGTGAAGTATACACATTCAAGGTAAACGTATATGTGGTTAATACACATCTACTGTATATTCAAGACCTGATCCAGTAACAAATTGCCTACCAGCACAGGCTAGTAGCTTTTGTTCTACCACTCTTCTACCCTCTACTTTAAAGAGGGATGTGTGTAACTGTTTTCCTCCTTTTTTCCTTTTCCTTTTTTTTATGATGTGTATGTGGCCAAAGTTGAATAAACAAAATACTTGTTTAGTTCCTAATTAGTGAAATTCATGTACTGAATTAGAGATGGCAAACAAATAATGGAGGCACACCACAAATAGGAAAGACGGAAGAGTTTGGCCAGACAGACACAATAGGTAACTTTTGCTACATCTTGGTACCATAATTTAGGGTGGAAGTTCAGCAAAGCAGTTAGAAAGATACGAAGTTGTGTGTTCTTCCAATATATATAAAGAAACCAAGACTCATATCAGATATGGTAGATTTGGTTTGGTTTTCTAACACTAAACCATGAGTTAGCATGATAATCTAAACAAATCCAGTGCTGTATATTTACAGCACCAAAAAGCTTTTAAAACAGAAAGTTTTTAAAGAACATCCTGGCAGTGTTATACTGCTCTAAATGTATGGTTTTAAATGCTTTTATCTTTTTAAATTGTACACTGCACCCTTTCTTTACGCAAGGGATCCGTTCCAGATTCCCCTGCATAAATAAATGGGGATCGTGTATGCAGTGGCGCACATGCGCCATGGGCACACACCCCATTGTTCCTTATGGGACGCACCGCCCCTTCTCCACACATGGCTTTCAGCGTATGCCTAAAGCGGCTGTATTCTGTTTTTAAACAAAAATTGTTTTAATATTATAATAGTTAAATTCCATTTTAATTTTTGTTCATCTTTAATTGTACTGTGCTTTTAGACTGTAGGCCGCTTTGAAACCCAATTTTGGAGAAAGAGCAGAATACAAATGATATTAATAATAATAAATCAGTTTGTAGGTCTGAGAAATGTAAAGAACAGAAAGCATTGTCTTGTGGATTATTTTTAAATGCTGCGTGTGTACTTTTATTTTTAAAGAACTCTGTAAACTAAATGTCTGTAGTCAGGTTGTTTATAATAGAAATTCCATATTTCTTCTCATTAAGCATGTTTTCTGAATACAAATAGCTATTCAGAATATACACTGCTAGATTTTTAGCTCTTTTAGATCTTTAAAAAGTCAAAGGTTATCTTTCCTTTTATCCTACCATCATGCCATTATGTAAATTTATGGTACAGCCACATCTAGAATGCTTTGTATAATTGTGATCATTCCAAATGTATATTAAAGATCTGGAGAGGATGCAGAAGGGGAAGGGGAAGTCAAGATCATGCAATAAAATATATTGGCAGCAGTTTAAAGATAAACATAAGAAAAGTACTTGTTGTTATTGTGTGTCTTCAAGTCACTTCTAACTTATGGCAACACTGCCAAGCCATTTTCTCAACTGAGGTGACAAAGAAGCATATCAAGCAATCAAAGTACAATACACCTATGTGGTCTTGTGTGTACTTTTGCACTTCGCTCTTTCATTTCAGTGTGACTTTAGCACAAGAATGCTCTGGTACATGGGACCCATTGTAAAATGTGTTTTTAAAACTACTTCAGCTATCCAATTTCAGAGGAATTCATAGCCATTAATTTTTCTTATTCCACTGATGGCATCATTAATGCTTTCATGTGTTTCTTAAATTTTCTACAGGTGGATAAGTGGAGCAGCCGTAGTCAATGCCTTTTATTCAGCAAACAGAAATCAGATCGGTAAGCTAAGCCTCTTAAGAAGGACTGTCCAGTCATTTGGGGAGGAACAAGTTATTTCCTCACCCTTGACACAACTTTGTGTACATCTTGACTGGGCCAGGAAGTAGGTGTTCAACTCCTCTTGCTCAGTTCTCTATATCTGCTCAGCATATTATTAGTGCACTATATTACACCACACTAACAATAAATCTGCTCCTTTTGATGTTTGATGTCCTTGATTTGCAGCGCAAAGTCTTGCTTCTCAGAGTGCTGGCCTAGTGTGGTATTTCAAACATCTTTCCCTCTTATGGTTTCTCTTCCATTGACTTTGGTTAGAGGCTTTAAAGATTATCTCTTTTTAAAAGGAAACTTAGGCCCGTTACAGTCGGGCATAAAGTACGGACTGGGTCCGTAGTAGGATTGAAAAGGGGCGTACCTTCCGGATGCCCCTAACCCTAATACGGACCAAGTCCATACAAAATGGCGGCGCCCGTTCCACACGGGGGCCACCATGTTTACGTAGCAGAAGCGCTGCGTCCGCATGTCACGCGTCACATATGACTCTGCGAGTGCGCCATTGGTGTCTTGCGGCATCATATCCGCGCCACAAAGAGAAGCGCCATTTTGGCGCTTCTTATTTGCAGTGCAGAGGAGCCTCGCGGTTTGAACGCTCGGGCTCCTCCGCGTTGCAAATGGAGGTGGTGGCAGACCGCCCTTTCTGAGCGGTCTGTAACGCGCCATGTTTTATCTTTACTGTCCTTTGGGAAAGAACAGTAAAGAAGAAATTATGCAATGCTTAAACCAGAAATGGTGAGCCTTTGGCCTTCTGGGTCCTTGAACTACAACTCCCACAGTCTGTTATTGCCCATGCTGAGCAGGGATTATGGGAATTGTTCATCAAAAACATTGAGAGGGAGGGCAGCCCTGGCTAATACACTGAATCAGGTAATGGGATTTTAAGAATGTTCAGGTGTTGGAAATCATTTCTGTATATTCAGTTCATTTCTTCTTGCAGTGCTCTTTTTAGTGTTATGCTAACCATGAAGTCAGGGCAATACATCTTGACAGACAATTTTTTAAAAAATATCTGTTTATGAGCAAGACTAACAAACAAAAACAGCTTCATTTATATACCCCTTCATTCCAAACTAGCAGTGTCTAAGCGGTTTACAACTGTAAGCTAATTGCTCCCAACAATCTGGGTACCCATTTTAGTGACCTCAGAAGGATGCAAGCCTGAATCGAGCTTGAGCCTTTTTGCTGGTATTAAACTCGCAACCTTATGGTTTTGAGTGAGTGGCTGCAGTATAGGCATTTAACCACTGCACCACCAGACTAAACCTCTCCTCCAGCATTAAATTCAGAAATGGAAGTGGCAGCTGAAACTAGTTTGGGACTAAACAGTATGTTCACACTTCATTAACACAGCAAAAACAAAAATATTCTGTTCATCCTGATCAACCACCTGTCTGCTTGTTTTGTTGTTTTTTGTACTTTGGTACAACGTACAAAATATGATCTGTTAAATCTGAGTCTCCTTGCTGCACAGCAATGTAAAGAATAGGGCATATCTGAGAATGAAAAGTGGAAATTGGAGCTATGTTTAATTTTATACTTGTATACCTATCATGTTCCTCCAAAAAATCACGAGAACTGCAGCTGGGTAGTGTTGTGAAATTTAGAAGCCCTATACCTCTCTGGGTGAACCCACATTCATAATTATGGCTGTTTCATACAATTTTAACAGCTGTAATTAAAGAATCCTGAGATGTGTGGTTGGATGATGAACATAGAATTCCCTATGGAACATTCCTGAAATGAAGCATTAAAATGTTCAGTTTCAGAGGATGAAACCAAGTCCCAGGATTCTCTAGAAACATGATGAAGAGACGTCAAAAGTATTATAATTGTGTGACGTGCATACACTCTCTTTCTCTCTGTTTCAGAGCTATTTCTATTTCTACATGGAGAGGCATTGCTATTAAAATATTATAAATTTGTACTGTAAGTTATGTTTTCCTTAAGACACATTCCCAGCAGATTCAACCAGGATCCTAGATGTCTTTTTCAATATCATACACTGAGGCTTTTGTGAATCATGTCTACCTGCCTTTATTTCACAACCACAACCCTGTGGGGTAGCATAGACTGAGAAGGAGTTACTGGCCCAAGGTCAAGTTCAGGTTATGCATTTATGGGAAGTGAAACCTTGGACTACATAGCCCCAGCACTCTAACCACTAGACCACACTGGCTCATTAATGGTGTACATTTCACGTGCAAGAGCACTGGTTGCGGGGCTGTAGGAGTTTTAGTCCAAACAAATAATGTTTCTAAGCTCCAGTTTTACAGAGCCAAGAGATCAAACTAATGTAGAAGAAAGGATTGTCTGAATATAAACAAATATTTCCCTGAAAATTCATCAAAATATGAATGTAGGAAAGCCCAGCAGAATATCTTTCTTGCAGTGGCATTTGCATAACAAATTCATTCTAGCCATAGTCCCTGTGGAGGAAGATGACATTTGGGGGGAGACCCTAGTTAATTATACAACAAAGGCCATTAATTACATTTTTGAGTTTAGAATGAGGATGCAAATCTTTAGACAATCCTAAAATATTTGGTGATAAAAAAAAATCCAAAATCTTGTGCTATGCATAAGCAAGGCAAAATGAAGAAACACTTTAGTAGGAATGTTTATTCATTTACAAAGCAGAAAGGCTAATTCCACAGGGTTTGCATTCAGTGTATAAACATATTATGGCAAAAAGGCTTTGTGGTTAGGCTCAAGGGATAAAGAATTTAGGATTCTTTTCCTAACAGTATTTGAACAAGCAGCCAAGAAAAGATTCGTGATTCCCTGGCCACAACTGTATTTATTTCTGTGTTGATATGGGCAAATGTTTTGCTAGTTGAGAAAGGCCCCTAAAGAATAATTCTCTTCTCCCCCATAGTTTAAGATTGCTCAATTTTCACAAAAGTTATAAGTGAGGATTGGTTTGTTATGAAGTAGCTTAGTATAAACATCTCATCCATTAAAACGGTACTTCTTTAACACAGTAAGCATCAAAACATTTCAGCGCTTTGAGTTGCTGTGATGCAAAGTGAAACAGTTCATCAGATTGCAAAGCAGGCACAGCCAACATGTGTGTGGATTAGTGTATTTATTTGTGTTTGTATTGATATTCTCCAGCACCATGTGTGCTGGAGACAGAATGAGATTTAACTCAAGTCATTATAGTTTGATTATTCCCTGAGGTGATGGTCTTCTGTTGTTTTTTCCCTGTGTGGTCTGGGTCTGCCAATTATTGCATATTTTGGTTAAAACCATGAGAAAGGAGATAATACAATATGGAGGCATTGCAAAGGGCCTTAGTGGGAAAATATCTCCATGTGGTTGTATGGTTGTATTGTCCTGCCTTTATCAAAGCAGCCAGCTAGGACAACATTCTCATTTTTGTGAGGCCGCAATACCACAGACAGTTAACATGATCTTCATAAAATACTAGACAAGCAAATTGCTGGTTGCAACATCTGGACCAGTTCCTCTCAGTATTACATAATTATGGGGATATATTACATGTTCAGTTTACCAGAGCCTGAAATGCCATTTGAGAGATACAGGGGAGAAGAGATTCCAGAAAGCAGACAGTACGAGATAATAGAAAAGAATAGTCAGTGTCAGGGTGTCACTAATTAAGGCCTTACCATTCAACAACAGACCGACAAACAGATTAACATGTAAATCACTTACTCTCAACCTAGGGTCACACAGTATATATATACCCTGCTCACTTCCATGCCAGTATTCTCTGAAGATGCCAGCCACAGATGCTGGTGAAATGTCAGGAATAAACTCTTCCAGAACACAGCCACATAGCCCAAAAAAACCCACAAAAAAACTATGGATGCTGGCCATGAAAGCCTTCGACTTCAGATTGATCCATTCTTTTACTAAAGATCAACAGTATTGCTGTTTTGGGTTTTGTTTTAGGTTTGTTTTTTCATTTTGCAAATGTACACAGTCTGGAAAGGTCATCTATGGTTTCATCTCTCTGTGTCCAGTCTTTCCTGCAGGAATTTTGCAACCACCTTTCTTTAGTGCATCTCAACCTAAATCCCTGAATTATGGTGGCATCGGCATGGTCATCGGCCATGAAATCACACATGGCTTTGATGATAATGGTAAGAAAAAGAAATGTAACCATTATAATTTTTATGATTACATTGTATAAAGCATGAAGGGGAGCAATTTTGTGTTTGGTATTTACAGTTACACTTTATTTTACATGTAGAAATTATGTCCTTTTCATTGGATAAATTCCCCACAGGCTGAAAAAAGGATTATCTATGATGAAAAGTTTCAACAAATGTGTGTTCCTCTTTTTCATATTATCTGGCAGTGCAAGAGCAAATATACAAGATATGGACCTCCATATGATTCTCAGTAATATTAGTAGTAGTAATTATTTATTTCATTTATGTCCCACCTATCATAATAAGATTTTAGAGAAGTTAATAATGTTATAGAAAAACATATGGTTAAACTCACAAATTACAAATACCTAAAAACACAAGTCTATTTTTGTTGTTGTTGTATGCCTTCAAGTCATTTCTGACTTAGGACAATCCATTTCTGACTTGTGCCAAACCTACCATGGGGAGGTGGGGAGGAGATTTCTTCACAAGAGGGGGGGTTGCCTTCTTCTGGAGCTGAGAGAGTATGACTTGCCCAAGATGACCCAGTGGGATTCAAATTTGTGGCTAAAAGACAAGTAAGAGTGATGAGTGGATCTGTGACAGAAAGGACGTCCATAACCAGGAACCCCTGCTAGATGTTGTAGCCCAAATGGTACACTACTCTGCGGGTTTTGCATTACATTAACTCTCCATGAACTAAAAATGAATGGAACATAACATTTCCGAATTTTCAAAGAGCACTTAACAAATCACAACCTTTTCAGACTAGATGTTGAGATGGAGACCAAAGGCCCCACACACGTATCCCAGCAATCTTCTTTCCTTGCTAGGAGGTGCTGTTAACTCAAAGACTATGCCTGCCAAGTCCTGATGGCAATGCAGACAAAAATGAGAACAGCTCAAAAGAATCAATAGCTTGAGATTGCGCATTTTTCACAAAATGTTATAAGAAAGTGTTGATTTGTTATGAAGTTGCTTAGAATACGCATCTGTTCTATTGCTATTTACTTTATTGGTACATTGTTGGTTGGCTTGGAACTATGTACAGTGGGTGCAAAAGTACTTGTTTTTTTAATTTAAAGAAAGGCAGAGCTCAGGACATGAACCCATACTTTGCATTTCTCAGATCTCAAAAACCTGAAAAGAATTTCAACTAACAGCCCCAGAGACTACTGCCTTGGAAAGGTGCTGCTGCTCTTAATAGGATGCACCTAGACCAGGTGTATCAATGGTTTGTTGCAGCGCAAGGCAGTTTTCTATTTCCAATGTCTTTCTGACCATTCATGCATATTCCTTATTTCAGGTAGAAATTTTAATGCCAACGGAGACCTAGTAGACTGGTGGAGTCAAGAATCTGCAAAAAATTTTAAGAAACAGTCCGAGTGCATGGTATACCAGTATGGAAATTTCACATGGGATCTGGCTGGCGGACAACATGTATGTCTTTTGCTTCTTCTTATTCATCTCATTTAGATGATTGTCATTTCTATAGGTACCTGTGCTAGCATTCAGAAGAAATAATGGCCTGGTTTGGAAATTACATTAAAGAAGAACAGTAGTTAGTCTTGAGCTCAGCCATTCCCTCCTCCTCTCTTATACTACTGTAAGAAGGAAGTTAGACACATCCACCTATTATAAGAAGGAAGTCAGAAGCATTTTGGTACATTCAAATTGGAGCAATTCTTATCAGTTTAGGCTATGATTTGTTAACAAACCAGGCTAAAATAAGGCATAACAAAGAACTGTGTTTAGTTTAAAACAGAAAGTGATGCCATTTTATCTCATTTTCATGGTTACAATGGTGAGAGAAGGAAAAGACTATGGAAACAATCCAAATCTCACTCCTAATCATGCACAGAGTGCTCACGCAGCTATGATGTTTTGTTATTTCCAAATAGGAGCAAGGGTTGTGCTGATATCTATGATTCTTAAAATGGAAAAAAACAAAAAGGTCTGCAGTTCATCAGCAAGGGATGTAATTTAAGATAAACTTGATTTTGGATGCATTCACTTAGCATATCTGCAAGGCAATGTTCTCAAACGAGCTCTATGACTAGGACACAGATATTTAAGTAAATTGATAGATAGATAGCCTATAAAATTTTGGGAATTAATGTTGTCAGTGCGTTCATAATGCTGAAAGGGGTCGTGGAAGAAGCGGCGCCACGCACCGGAATGGGGCTCAAGCATACGTGCAATTTCTTTTACATGGGGGGGGGTGTCCAGAATGGATCCCCGAGTAAAAGAAGGGAGCACTGTAATCCTCACTGGCTTCTGAGTTTTCCATACCCAGTTATTTGCAACTAACCCTCTGTTAAGTCCAATTATTAAGTTCTTTCCCTCTGAAAGGTGTTCATCCTCTCCATATCTAGATTGTCTCAGTCCTCCATTTCAACCTTCAAACCATCCCTCTTTCTGCTTCCTGCAACCCATCATTTCAATCTGCAGAAAAGTCAACAATGTTTAGATTTCTTCCTTTCTTTTTTTTTCCTTGTCTTTTTTTTGCAGCTCAGTGGAATCAATACCCTTGGCGAAAACATTGCTGACAATGGTGGCATTAGACAAGCATACAGGGTGAGAAATGTCTCTCTGTCTTCACAGTTTGGAAGATTACAATAAAAAGCAGTTCAGACAAAAATAGATAATATGTAGCACAAATTGGTGGTGATTTTTCACAGAGCTGATTTACTAAAGCCACAAAGTTATTTATATATCATTTGGGGTATAATCTGGATTGTCTCTTCGAATTGGGTAGTTCAGCTCTCCCCGCATTGTATTAAAAGAATACATAAAGGGGGAGACAGGTAGGGATGTGAAAATCTCTGCCTTAACTTTGTTGTTGTTTTTTCCAACCTCATCTCTATTTCCCTCGTACTTTTCCTACCAGGTTATGATGCTTCTTTTTTTTTTCTTCCTGCATTGAAACCTTCATTTTCCCTGATGTATGCATTTCCTCATTTTCTAAAGAATATTGGTGCATTTGTTTAATCAAACACATTTTAAGCTGCTCTAGGTGAGAGGCCTGTACACATATATTTGTACATTAGTAAGCACATAGAACCTCATTTCTTCCTTATTTATGGAATGCATTCTACATTTAGGCTGAGATTTTGTTTCAGGGGATTTTGTAGCTATGTCAACTGGTGCTACCCCACAAAACTAACTTTTCAGTCTATGAAAGCTCATGCTGCCAACTTCTTTCTTTCAGTTAGTCTCAAAAGTGCTGCAAGATCTCTGTACATACATTTCTGCAGTTAGAAACTCCACTCCCCAGCAAAAGGATTTCTGAGGAATTAGAGAGCAGTATGTGATGATACCTTCCAGCCCTCACCCAGCAACAAGACACTTTGCCTGTCACAAAGTGCTCTGCTCCAGGAGAAAGCTGGAGGCATCATTACACATTGCCCTACTCTCCAGTGCCTCAGACAGCCTTCTTATGGAGGGAAGCTATGCTGATGAAAAGTTTTGGAGAAAATGTTTGGTGTTTTGCAGCAGTACAACAAACATAAATGTGACTTCCAAAATTTGCAATCTTCTAAGTCCAGCTTATGACTTCATAAATACTGAATGGGATTCCATTCTACATATACCCTCAGAGACCCCAAAATGTACTGCCCCCCACTTAGCCAGGAATAGTTCACCCAGAATTACAGTGTGTGCATGCACAATGAAGAAAGCATCTGTGATCTTTATATGAACACACACACATAAAATTCACCACTGATACTGTGTATCTTGACAAATATTTTCCAATGAGGTTGGAAAGTTTCAGGGAAATTTCTCAGCACATTTGCTCTTGACTCCCCTACACAAAGACTGGACGAGCATGCTTATGGGCACTACCACCATCGCACTACCTTTCCATAGTGGTGAAATAACCTCCTTTAAGGCAAGAAGCTATGCTGATGATAGCAGTGCTGCTGGTAGGATCTCCCATGATATTGGTGGAGGATCTCTCAAAGAGAACAGCAGTGGCACTACAGCTAATACCTTTTAGTGCTGTGTAGGCGGCAATGGTAAACCATTCCTGAAGTCCTACACCTTGAAAACCATATGTTGAGACAATCTAAAATAAAACAAGAGATAGTGCCAGGTCAGCCAGCACTGGAACAAGCTCTTGAGGAAGAGCAGAGGATAAGTACAGGTAGTGCTATGGTTAATGATGCAACTGGACTCAAACTGACAGGACATTCAGCTGTTGATGTCCTCAGAGGTGAAAGGAAAGTTGAGATCTGTACAATACATATTATAGAAACATGGAATGTGAGAAGCGTGAATCAGGGGAAGCTAGACATTGTAAAACAAGGTACAGAATATGTAAACATTGCAGTATTTGGGCTAAATGACTAAAGTGAACAGGACTGAACATTTTGAGTTAGATATTTACACAGCATTTCAAGAAATAAAAATCTAAGAAGTGGAATGGCATTAATAGTTAAGAGAGGTGTAGCAAAATCAGGCAAAGGATATAATTCAAAGTCTGTCTGAACCTTGTCAAGAAAGCTTCAGGGACAACCCATCAATATAATCATAATTCAGGTATATGCTCCTACTACAGAGGCAGAATAATAAATTGAAAGATTTCACACTGGAGTCCAGGAAGAAATTGATTACACACCAAAACAGGACATTTTGGTAGAAACAGGCAATTGGAACAAGAGTAGGAAACAGAGCAGAACCAAAGCTTGTAGGAGAATTTTGTCAAGGATCAAGAAAAGAAGCAGCAGAGCCACTGACTGAACTTTATGAAGCCAACAGTTTATTCATCACAAACACATTCTTCAGGCAACCAAAGAGGTGACTATATACATGGGCATCACTTGATGGCCAATATAGAAATCATATAGACTGCATAATTGGAATATAAGATGAAGAAGTTGCACTATCTCTCCAGAAACAAGACCAGAAGTTGATTGTGGCACAGACCATGAACTGCTAATATCAAAAATAAGAGAAAAAGTAAATCATTGTGCCAAAATACAATCTGAAGAGCATGCCTTTAGCATTTACAGATATTGTAAAAAAAGAAGATTTACACTTTTAGGCCTAACTGACTGGGAGCCCAAAAATTCTGCACTGAAACCAGAGGCGTTATGTGGGAATAATGTAAAAACAGAATATCTCTAGCCAAAAAAGAAAGAAGAGCACCACTGGATTGCAAGCAGATTGCAAGATTCAAGAAGTTAAGGACAGAAACAAAGTAAAAGTAAGTAAAAGGAGGCAGAAATAGGGCCCTGACCACAACTGTTACTTACCACAGCAAGAATCAATAACTGGTGTTAATAACTAACAGTAAATACCCCCTTTTGACCCAGCTTATTTTTATAGTGTACTTCACATAACAAGGTTCGTTTATGCTCTTAACTGAATGCTGTTATATTTAATTGTACAGATACTGCATATTTATGCTTAATATGTCATTGCTGTGTTTAAACTGGTTGTGGTTGTTTTGTTTTGTTTTTAATTTTTTTATTGCCTGGAGGTCTGTTGACTGTAATAAAGGCTTTGATTGATTGATGTAAAAACAGAATATCTCTAGCCAAAAAAGAAAGAAGAGCACCACTGGATTGCAAGCAGACTGCAAGATTCAAGAAGTTAAGGACAGAAATGAAGTAAAAGTAAAGTAAAAGGAGGCGGAAATAAGGCCCTGACCACAACTGTTCAACAAGTTGTGTATTTGGACAAACTACGAACTGCTACAATCAATGTAGAGAAATATTCAGTGACAACAAAAAAGGTAGGATAAGAGACCTCTTCCACAAGATCCAAGATTTCAAAGGGAAATTTAAACCAAGAGAGTGGGGATGCTGTACAACCAGCAGGGTAACACAATGAATGATCAAGAAGAAATAAAAAGATGGTGGAAACAATACACTGAAGAATTACAGTACAGTGGTACCCCGGGATACGAATTACCCAGCTTACGAATTTTTCGGGATACGAAAAAATCCCATAGGGATTTATTGTTTCGGCTTACGAAGGTTTTTTCGGGTTACGAAAAAACCCCGGCGCTGTTTTAAATGGAAAGGCCGCCACCGGAGGGCAGCAGAGAGCTATTTTTTCCATTAGCGCCTATGGCAATTCGGCTTACGAAGGTTTTTCGGGTTACGAAATTAGCCGCGGAACGAATTAATTTCATAACCCGAGGTACCACTGTATATAATAGAGATGAAAGTATGACAAATTCATTCAAGGAAAAACCTATACAGCTGCCCTCCCCTTACATTGGGATCCATTCTGGATTCCTCCACATAAGGGGAAATCAGCGTATGCTGGAGCCCCATTGGAACTAATGGGGCTTGCGCCCACAGCGAATGGCAGTGCACCCACAACATGAGTGCACACCCCATTAGTTCTTCCAGGGCACATGAGGGGCTCTTCCAGCGTGGCTTTCAGCATATGCTGAAAGCCACCTATAGCACACCCGCATAAAACACAGGCGCACTGTAGTTTGAAAAAAGTGAAGTAGCACTTGGGAGGGGGAAAAAATCACCAAGACCAGATGGCATAGCAATAGAAATGTTTGAAGCAACAAAGACAGGATCCATGCAAATTCTAACTAAAATCTGTCAACAGACATGGAAAACAAAATAATGGACAACAGACTGGAAATGCTCAATATACATTCCAGTCCCCAAGAAAAGAGTACACCAGGGATCTCAGTAACCACCTGGCCATTGTATTAATCTATGCAGTAAAAATGAGGTGCACAATTCTACAACAAAGACTTTTACCATATATGGAATAAGAAATGCCAGATGTGCATGCTGGGTTCAGAAGAGGAAGAGGCATGAGGGATCATATTGCAAACATACATTGGATAATGGAGCACAGCAAAAAGTTCCAGAGGAAAATCAGGCTGTGCTTTTTAAATTATAGCAAAGCCTTTGATTGTATACATCATGAAAAACTATGTATCGCTTTTAAAAAAATCGATATACCAGAACATTTGATTATCTGGATGCATTACTTGTACTCAGAATAAGATGCCACTGTTGGGATGGAATATGGAGAATTAGAGTGGTTTCCAATTGGCAAGAGGGTCAAGTGTGGCTGCATACTATCACCCAATCTGTTTAACTTGTATGCTGAACATAACATGCACAAAGATGGATTGGACTCTGAGGAAGGAGGTGTGAAAACTGGAGGAAGAAAGATCAGCAATTTAAGATATGCAGATGACACCATATTACTAGCAGAAAATAGCAAAGACTTGGAACAACTACTGTACTGAATAAGGTCAAGGAAGAAAGTGCAAAGGCAGTTTTACAGTTGAATATTTAAGAAAACATAAATTATGACCACATATTATTTGCATAACTTTAAAGTGGACAAGGAAGACACTGAGATGGTAAAATATTTCCTATAGTTTGCTTTGGTCATTAATCAAAATTGGGATTTCAGTCAAGTAATCAGAAGGTTAGGACTTGGAAGGGCAGTTATGAGGGAACTAGACAAGATCCTGAAGTGTAAAAATACACTTGCTGAATACCAAAGTTAGGATTGCCATGATTTTGTACTTCCAGTTTCTATGTATGGTTGTGAAAACGGGACAGTGAAGAAAGCTGATGAGAAGATAATCAGCTCATTTGAAATGTGGCCCTGGAAAAGTATTCTACTGATACTGTGGACTGATTAAAAAAGACAAATAAGTGGGTCCTGCGGCATATCAAGCCTGAACTCTCCCTGAAGCTATGATGACTAAACTGAGACTGTTATAGTTTGGACATATCATGAGAAAGCATGATTCACTAGAAAAAACAATAATGTTTGGGAAGATAATAGGCAGTACAAAAAGAGAAGACGACAGTACAGACTCAAGAAAGCCACAGCCCTGGATCTGCATGACCTGATGATAGGGTGACTTGGAGGCCTCTCATTTTTAGGGCTGCCATAAGTTGAAGTTGACTTGATAGCAGTTAACAATAACAACAACATATGGGGAAATAAACAGCATGGAAAAATGGAGCAAATAAGTTTAAATATAATTTTGATGAACTATTAACTGATGGGATGCTTGCTCACATGTGGTTGTGGAGGGAAATAGTCCCTTCCTTATATTGTCTTTTATCTTAATTTTTTAAAGTACAGAACACACAGTCAAATTAGCTAAATGTCCAGGACAAAGTACATTCCAGTAAAGATCACCCTATTTTTGCTTGTCTATGCAGACATTACAACTCTTATCTTTCACTTACATTGATCAAGGATATTCCCACAAGTGTAACCAGAATAAACCAAGATGAACTGTAGCTGCAAAAGATACATAGAAAACATTGTTTTTCCTTGTATCTGAATGTGTTTTTTATACTAGCCTGAAGTGATTCCAGTGGACATGAGAAACTTGCTAAAGGGCCCCAGTGCATTCTGAGCTGTAGAAGCTCTTTCAAATGGGAACACAGACTTCTTTTTACATTTAACATTGTTATGTCCTGGACAAATTATCTTGAGATTCTGTGTCATGCTACCAAATATAAGTCTCCACCAGTATACATATGGGAGGGGACAGAAGCTGCTCTTTCAGCCCAGACCACAACTGCTGGGCACAGTTCTATCTTCCTCATCCCTGACTGACTGTGGGATGAGCCCAGGCTCATTCTGGCTGCTCTTGAGCACTTACAGAACAAGAAGGAGCTTCTGCCTCCAGCATAATGCAGCCCTTTCCTCCTTTGGTGATGAATTGTAGCCACAGTGTGCCAAGGTGCAACCACATAGCCAATCAATGTATTAGTCAGCTCCATTTGTTACTGAATGCTATGTTAGGGGCATTATTGGTTATGTGGTCTAAAATGTACGCATTTGGGGATAAACCCAGATTATGCCCACATGTGTCACTAACAAGATTCCAGCCATTATATTCCATTCATAACCTACAATGCTGTGTAGCACTATTATTTTTCCATACTTATTTTGTGATGCCTGATTGGCTAGGATCAAATGTAATGGATACTGAAGGAAGCATTTAAAAAATAGCCTCAAAGCGTCAGTATTAAAGAGCTGTGGAGATACTGTATAGGGGAAAATCTGAAAAGCACAAAGTTGCAGGGGTGTGGCTGTTGTTTCTGCAGGGGCTCACACCCCCTGAAAGCCTCAATTTTCATCCTAACATAGTGCAATTCAGAAACCAAGTACATGAGAAACCATGGCATACTAGAAGACAGCTCATATGTTATCTGGCAGCCGGGTAAGACAATATTTGATTCATGTTTGCATCAAATAGTATGGCAGCATTTCATTTTGAAATGTGAAATGGAAAGGAATATTCTACCCTACACCTATAATGGATGATATAGTTGATATCAGCCAGAATCTTCTTGGTCACTTACGGTGGCTTAACTGGTGTTGCACCAGCATAAGCACATTTGGGGTATTTTAGTGCCTTCCTCCTGGCAGTGCAACAGAAGCCAGATGGTGTCAGTTGCAGCTCTGCTCTCCTGAGCTAATGGTCACTGGTAGACTGCAGAATTCACCCAGGGCCTATCCAGCTGCCATACTGAGGCAGGGGAAAAGGAGCAGCCCTCACCACTACTGACCATCAGTATCAAATATGATCTTGGCCTGTGTCTCCTTTGTCTGTGTCAATTGCAAGTTTGGGGTTTTATTTCTTTTGTGCTTCCATTATTGCAATGTGATTTAACAAATAACAATCAAACAGCCAGGTCCACTAACAATGCTGCATAATGTACTGAGTGGCTTTTCATAGAGCTGAGATTACATTTGCTGGTGGAAGTCAAGTTGGTAAGGTAAAGGAAAAACTGTTTTAACATTTGCTGCCTGTTTTATTGATTATTTTGAATCCACTGCATGTAGATATGTTTCAACAGAATGGCTTGCCCTGAAGTAATTTTCTTTTTTTAAGGAGGGCAGAAGGAAAACCTGTAAATAAAATGGAAATGCAGTGGTTAACAAGGGGGCTTGGAGAGGACAGCTTTTACTTGACATGCTTATAAACTGTTGGCAAAAAAAAAAGTTGCCAACAATTCCCTTAGTTAGTAGGTAGTTTATATAGCATTATCTCCTGGTGAGAAGTTGTTGATCACCACATCCCTCTGTGAATTTTTTACAAGCCTAAATTCATGCATTACAAAAAACAGTGAATAAATCTGATCATTGTTTGAGATATTTGAGTTCCTTATTTCTTTAAAATTAAATGATTAGTGTTTTAGCATGCCAATAAGACAAAGCAAAAGATGCTCCAGATTAGAATGTGAGTGCATTTCCTCCTCCTTATGTGATTACCAAAAGATCAGGATTTGTTCAGATTTTTTACAAAAACAGAAAGAAAACATTAATACTTAATTCTATATTGGTTTAGTGAAGGCAAAGATTACTACTGTACTTTATTTTTCACATAGTTATTTGCCAACCTGATAGTAGGTCAGTTAACAACATTGACTCTCACTGATGTGACCTTTAGGATGTGAATCAGAGTAAGCCCTGTTAAACTCAATAGGATTTCTTGCTGAATCACCATTTATGTAGCACTGCACCATTAGGAAAACATGGTGTATGTCTTTCTGTTCACTCTTTCTCTTTTTGCTTTCACCCTTTGTAGGCCTATGAAAACTTTGTCAAAAAGAATGGAAGAGAGAAACTCCTTCCTGGGCTTGACTTCAACCATAAGCAGTTGTTCTTCCTGAACTTTGCACAGGTATTATGCTTACTTTGATTGAAAGCTTTGAAAATTATTTTGAGTTGCAATTTCACAGCTAAGTTGGAAACAGCAGGCTGGCTTTTCTCCTTTTAATGTGAACTGGCAGAATTGCCAAGTCGAACAGCTTTTGTGGCAGTAGGACCAAGAGGAGAGTGGCCTGTCAGATTAAGTTAATCACAGCTAAGTGCATAAATGCATTCAAGAGGTGAATCTGGAGAGGCCCATTGCGTGTGGTCACAGACCCATTTATAGGTGCTTTGTAATATGCAGGCGTATAGACATGTTCTTTCACTGACTCAGTTTTAAATCTTCACTCATAGCCTCAAATAGATTTCAGCAAAACTAAAGTAATCATTACTGTGATAACAACCTTTCCCTCTCAATCTTTTGTTGTTGTTTTTACAGATTTGGTGTGGAACCTACAGGCCAGAATATGCTGTCAACTCTATTAAAACAGATTCCCACAGTCCAGGCAAGTTCAGGTCAGTATTTTAATGTTCCATTGCTTAATTGGGCTTGTTTATTTACACACAAAAGTCACTGCTAGGCCTGCAAATGCTCATCCCATAATAAATTTGTTGCCACAAAGCCCTTTTGCCATTTTTGTGTCTGTCAATGTTGTTGTTGTCTGAAATAATCAAAGTTATCTCTTCATCATTTTGGTGATATCAGAAGATCTAGATGATAAATTGGAAATGGTACTTGGGAGAGGGGGGAGGATTACAAATCTCAGTTGCTCCCTAGCTTGCCCTGGAACTCCTGAGCATCCATGACATTCCCAGTATTTTGGCTGTTGATGATGAGAGTGGGGACATAGGCAGGCTTGGACTAGGACATGTGAGAAGTTCTGGTGGAGTTGAAAACTGCTAGAACCAGTTTAATGGTTTGATGTATTGTACTCCATTGTGAACCGCTTTGATCTGGAGGAAAGGTGGTATACAAATAAAAGTTTTATTATTATTTATTATTACGGGTCAAGACCTATATTTTGGGAAACCTCCCTGGATATTCAGTTATGAGAGTTACAATGATGAAAGTTTGCATATGAAAATTTATCGTTTGCAAAGATCAGTAATGCCCATGTTCTATACCCGCCATTAATATTTTATTGGTACCATTAAATGAGCTATGGAGGAAGTGGTCAGAGCTAGGAAACATTACCTTTTTTGGTCTATTGCTGCTCAAGCTGACTAAGAAGTCCTGGGAGTTGTAGCCTTAAAAAGTAACTTTTTCAAGCCCTGATATTTTTACATGCCCTGATGTAATAATAAAATTATAAAGGCCCTGATGTAATTATACCATTGCACAGGGCTTTTGTGGCCTCATTAAAATGGCCCTCTGAACACAGGTGGTAAAATTCTAATGGGAATCTTTTTTACAGTAGTGTTGATCACTGAGATCCATGCACAAATCTAACCTAATCAATATGTTCAGTGTGTTTAGAAGTAACATACTCCGATTTTGTAATGTTTGCATCTAAGGAAGTAGAGTCTATGAAAGATTATGCTACAACTTCTTTCTCACACTTAGTCCCAAATGTGCTACAATATCCCTTCGCACGTACAGTGTTTGCAGTGCACACATTGGATGCATTCAGAAGAGTATGCATAGGTGTCTGCTATCAGTTCTAAGCTTCTAGGATGGTCCACATAGAGAAATTTCCTGAAATACAGTGTTTCTCTTTTAATTCAGTCAAAACAGGATAAGAATGGAAACATTAAAACACTGTGATATGTTTCTAAGTATCAGTTCTCATGAAATTGTCGGCCTGTATTCTACACCTGCTTGGCCAAATTTTGCTTCAGTTTTGAAAGTGGATCCTTGTTCAGTCAAATTCTCAGTTTGTTAGATAACCATTTGTCATATAATACATAATTACATTTGTACTCAATGCAGCCATTGTCCCTGACTCTGGCATCACAATGGTATGTTCATGGGGGTGTTTTCTTGAATTTTTAAGTTTTCCAGGAAGTCTGTAACTTTCTCCCCAAGGCAATTATATTCAAACTCCTGCGCATAGCCTAATTTCTGCTACAGTGTTTGCTTTGATCAGTTGCAATTCCCAGGACCTTTGCCTGGTGGGTGTTTTCCTTATTTGCATTGTTTGCTCATTCTTCACATTCATTACTTGCATTCAACATTTTAGTGTTCCATAACAGGGACTATATTTCATTCCTGAGTAGATATCGATGTACAGGTTATATGCCCACTCGAGGCAACTCATGTGGATGGTAGGATTATGCTATATCTAATGAGGAATGATAGCCATAAGGAAAGAAGGATGGCATCATCCATTTTATGTGAAGGAAGCAACCTTCAATCCTCCTTTTCCCATCATCACTTTGAAGGGAAAAGAAGGAAATATACGTAGTTGTACTGCGTATAGTGGTAACTTCTGAAGTAACGGGAAACTTTTAACAGGAGGAAGCTAATGGACTTGGACTTAACTTTTTGAAGTAATATTGCCCAGTGGTTCCCATAGTCGTGCCTCAAGGGCTATCCAAAAAGGCAGGCAGCTGTAGAGAACCATATCAGCTAACAATTCTGGGAGTCAAGAACATAGTCTAGTAAATCATTATGCAAGGGGATCTTGCAGAGAACCTTGGAGACTAACTAAAAGATAGGAGTTGGTAGCACAAGCTTTTGTAGACTTGAGCCTATTTCCTCAGATGCATCTGAGAAATAGGCTCAAGTCTATGAAAGTTCATGCTACCAACTTCTATCTTTCCATTAGTGTCATAGGTGTTGCAAGATGCCTTTGCATGCTAATTCTAGGAGTGTTCATCTTCTCCAGAAGCAGGACATTTCTAAAACTTAAAGGACTTCATTGCCCCAGACTTCCTGGAATTATTAATGTACCATCTGGATCTCGAAAACAGAAGTGGTAATTACATTAGTAAAAATCTGTGCCCAGTCTGGATGAGATCTGTCTCATCTCTCCCCACCTCAACTCAAAGCTTTCCTATTCCTTGTGACCTTGTCTGTAATCCCAACAGCAGTATTTCATGATGACATTGTTATGAATGGGCTATAGATCTTCTTGGTTATTTTCCTTTGTTCTTCAACTACCAGTTAACTGCTCCATTAATAATACAAGGACTGAAAATCTCTTTAGCACTGGCAGACAGCTCCATCAATGTATTGATGCAGAAGGTCTGGGAGGGATGGCAATGACATAATGGGGATCTTGTACAGGGAAGTCTCCCTGAACAATCATTGGCTGCTGGGGTGGGGGGAGACAAAGCTGCACCTGGCTCTGCCCAGCTGCTGTTGCAGAGACTAGGAAAAAACATTGTGCAAGGAGCTAGGAAGGCAAAATATCTGAAAATTTTGAAGTGAGGGGATTTTTTTACATGAGATTTTTCCAGCGATGGAGTGGAGACATCATTAATGCTGGGTTTGATTCCTATGATTCGCTCCAAGGCAAGAAACAGAAACACTTGGAGGATTGTGGAGCGTTGGGTGCGGCAGCGCGGCCTTAAGTTTGGAGATGAGGGATCTCCCTCCTCCAAATGCGCGGCATCTGAAGGTAAGTGCGGCTTATCCAGGGCCCGCAGAGCGGGAGCGTGGGGCAGCTCAGGGGCTGTCTTGTGGGACTCGCCCAACATCCTTGGGCTGTCAAAGTCCTGGAGGACATTTGGAGACAAGCCCTGACTCGCCCACAACTAAGGAAGGAGAGGAAGAGTGGAAGGAAAGAATTTTGGGGGGGGATGGGGAGGATCCAGGAGAATGGAAGAATATAGAAATAGGAAAAAATGAGAGAGAAGGCAAGAAAAATAGAAGCGAGAGGCTCAAGAGAGCGAGGAAAAAAGAGACCCTAGTTGGAGCGAGGCAGGAACTAGACTGGAGTTGCTATGGGGTTTACTCCCTCTGGTGGCAGCTCGACAAAAGAGTTTCTGTTTCCTGCCTCGGATTGAATCCTGGGAATCAAACCCAGCATTAAGGATGTCTCCGTCTCCATCGCTGAAAACAACATGTCACAAAGGTAGGTCGATGTTTATTTTTTTGCCAAAAGCAGATGATGATGATGTTGAATTACAGCATTGACACAAAAGCAATATTAGTACTCTATACAGATTGACACTCCATTTTTTAGAGCTAGCATGGTGTAGTGGTTTAAGCATTGGGCTAGGACTTTAGAAACCAGGATTAGAATCCCAGCTCTGGCAGAAGAACCCACTGGATGACCATGGGCAAGTCACATTTCCTCAGCCTCAGAGGATGGCAGTGGCAAGCCCCCTCTAGAAATGAAGGCTTTCACTGCTGGCATCTATAGCTTTCTGTGGGTTTTCAGGCTATGTGACCACATTCTGGAAGAATTTATTCCTGACATTTTGCCTGTATCTTCAGCCTGCACCCTGATGCAGGTGAAACATCAGGAATAAATTCTTCCAGAACGCAGGCACATTGCCTAGAAACCCAACAGAAAACCCCTCTGCAGAAATCTTGCCAAGAAAACCCCATTATAGAGTCACCTTAGGATTGCCATAAGTCAGAAACAACTTGAAAGCACACAATAATAACTTCTTACTTTTTTACATTAGGAACAGAAAATGTATTGACATACCTTGGTTTGGCATAAAATCATCATCTTTGGTATAGAGTCCACCTTCTATATCCACAAATTCTGTATCCACAGATACCATCATCCACAGCTTGAAAATACGCCCCCCCCAAAAAAAAAAGTCTTGATTTTTGCCATTTTTAAAATAAGAAACACCATTTTTACTATGACATTGTATATAATGGGACTACCATGAATTTTGGTATCCACAGGAGGGACTGGAACCAATCTCTAGCACATACCAAAGGGCCACTGTATTAATAATGTGATTTATTGAGACTGTGGCCAAGATCCTGCATTGTCAGACATTGCATCTCATGAAGCAATCTCTCAAAACCTACCTTTTCAGCCTGATTATGCCCCAAACAAATGTTCCCTGAGGTTTTGCAGATCAAAGTACTGGGAACTAACATCTGCAGTGCTATCCTGGTCCCAAGGCGTATTGAGAACATGCAGCTGAAGAAAACCCTGAAGTACACCTGCAACTATTTGGGTCAATGCACCCCACAACTGAGAAAACACTGCATATATCATTCCCAGTTTTCAGTACTTCAGAAGCCCTTTGATTGGGATGCTGCCATGCTGGAAAAGTGGACTATAGACAGGAATCCTCAACAGTTACAAGATTGTAAATTCAGTTTACAGTCTAGTAACTATTGAACAAGATTTGTTGTTATTGCTATTTGGCTTTTGATTTATGGTGATCCTACAAATGAGAGCCCTCCAAAGCCAAATTAAATGTATTTATTTTCAAAGACATTTACAAATAGAGCTACAAGGCATTAACTGTAAGGAGCCTCATTGGTTATACCAGCTTGTGAGGGACTGGCAAATAAAATATAATGCAATAAAAGTTGTGCTGCACATGCAGAATTACTTTTTTGGGCAATGCAGAACTCATGTATTCAGCTAATGATGGCAGAGCAGGAATTCCACATGCAGAACTATTGCAAATGTGCAATAATGCAGCTAAAGTAACGTGTCATTTTGTACACCACCTCTGTTCATTTCTCATGGTGCAATGAAGTGATAGTTATGCACATTCTCATACGTTGCACTATTTAGTGGTATTTAGTACAGAGTTTGCAAAGTGCTAGCAAAGGATAATTCCATTGGCAGATATATATATGTACTGCATGAATATAACATAGGCTGTAACCCAGTGTCTTAAACATTTTATTCATCATTCTAAAAATGTTTTGTTTTGCTTTGTTTTCCAGTTTTCCAAGGTTTTGAACGGAGAAAAGAAATCTGTGCAATTTTTCTGAGTGTTTTCTCCCAAGCCTTCCCATTTCTACATGTGAAGGAACTGGATATTGCTTTGCGCAATGTCCCCCCAAAAGTATTTACAATGGTATAATTTCCAATTACACCATTGTGAGTTGTCAAGAGCATACCATCCTTAGAATGCTGTCATACTAAATATGAGAACCAGAATCATTTTGGACACTGAAGTTATGCAGCTATGTAGTGACGTCCATCCCATTCCCTCCCCTTCATCCCCACTTGCTGAGTAGGAGCTTCTGCAGTTGACAGGGGGTCCATTCCTCGGTCACTCTGGAAGCAGCTGATATTACCACCCACTCCCATGAGCAATCTGAGTTATGACAGGCAGAAGCAGGGTCCCTGTCACAATTCCTCTGGAATTGCTCACATAAAATGGTTAGGAATGTCAGTCTGCCTTGACAGGGAAACAGACTCCCCACACACATCTTTCCATCACAGTAACTGCTGCCTGTTAAGTTGGGATTGTGGCATTTTCACAGTCCCTATATGTCCCAAAATTAAGAAATACATAGGGATCATGAATGTCAGACAGTTATGAATGTGTGAATCTAGGTTGCACATTGATAACTGCCCAGTTGAATACCAGCTGATAGAAGAAGTCACGTCTGTGTGGGAAGCCTTAGCCTTTTAGAATTGGGGGAAAGGAAAGAATGACCTTGTGCTTTGTTCAATCTTATTTGTGACAGAGACCCAACGGTGCCAAATTGTTATCTTCTTTTGTTTTAAAGGGTTCTGGGAACACTACAGAACACTGAAGAGTTTTCTGAGGCCTTTAAATGTACCAATACGCAATACATGGATCCTGTGAAAAAAGTGCCGAGTGTGGTGACAGGGCTACCAAGGAAGAAGAGGTTTCCAGAAATCTGGAACAGTTTGAAAAGTGCTGGGAGGGGATTTGCTGCAAAAGGAACAATAACAGAAATTGATCAAGTGCACTAAAGCAATGAAGTCTCCAGAAAAAGAAAAGAACTAAATACCTTGCTAAGGCAGCCACTGCCAACCGTTAACTGGACTCAACTTGGGAAATGCTAAATGGCTGCATACCTAAAGTTTCTTCATTTTTTAAACTATGAAACAATTTATTTCTGATTTCCACTCAGTTTGCAGATTTTCTTTAACATTTGACTCATTTCATCCAGATATTGTCTTGAAAACATGCTGAACCAATGGAAGTGTGCTTAGACTTAACAATCTGTTGTCCTAAAAATGTATTATGTTATTTATAATCAGATGGTAGAAGAGAGTATCAAATAACACCATAGCTTGGATGTGAAGCATTATGATGAATTAAGGGGGTGTCATTGAAGGGATGGGATTCTTTATTATCTCCTGTTATAGCTCAAGTGCTTTGCCAAATCCTTGTTTTTCAGAGATGGGTTTAGGAAAGAGAAATCTATAAGGGCCCTTAAAATCAGACTGCTTAAGTTTTTTTAAAAAAATAGAAACCCATTTTCATTCAGACATTTTCATACAGGGTAACACCTATGGTCCTAGCTTCAGTTAGAAGCAACTAGCCCTGTGTATGAACTGGTGGTTCTACATGCCATAAATATTTCTGTTTGCAACAGAAGATGTTCAAAATCAGTATGCAATACAGATGGAGGTGTGCAACCAGATGCAATTCAGTTTCTTACAGAATTGGATATGTATGGCCAGCACTGCCCCAGGTCTGGCTGAAGTAATAGCCACCCATCAGGCATTTATTTCTTCTCACTTCTGCTGCTTTTTATCTTAATGGGAAATAGCTAAGCAAGCTGTTTCTCCTTTCTGCCTCCATATTATATTGCCTATAGGACTCTGATGTGTGCAAGGCACATGCCCATGTCCTCTGGACTCCATCTTAAGATTTTCCCTATTTCATTTTTATTTGAAGCCATTTTTCCTCAAGAACAATCCAAAGACAAATTGTAACCTACTTCAGAGATTAATGATTGACCAAATTTATTATGTGCTGCTTTCTGGTCGAAATAATACTGTAGATAATTTATTACTGTTTTTAGCATATATTGTAATCTGTCCAGATGTAATCAAAAATTCCTCCATGTTTTTTTCTAAGATTTTCTTGCTTTATCTCAAATCTTGTTCTTTCTTTTTTTTAAGGAAAATTTGTAATAATATATAAGATCATAAGATCATACTTTTTTATATTTAATGCTAAACTATACCAGACATGAATAGTTATATATACTATATGGGCATATACTATTGGTGTGTCAGGATCATTCTAAACACAAAGGTCTCTAACAATAGGGTCTACAGACTGATGGTATGATTTTGAAATAAATTCTGAGAAGGCCAGTTCTACAACTACTGGGACCTGCATACCTAATGCAAGTGATGTTTATAATTCCTCTGAATCAGCAAGACATTTGCTTCAGTAATAATGTTAAACATGTAGGCATTTGCATATCTGGACTCTTAGTAGTACAAAGTCTTTTGAACTGTGCTATAATAATTTTGAAGTGCCCTCCCACAGGTGGCCTAGGAACGTATTGCTTCTGGTATTGAAGCACAGAGAAATTTCCAAATAAATAAATAAATACCAGATACCTCGGGTGACTTGGATGGGTCTATTTCTGTGCATTTAAAGAATCTGTGTGCATTATACTTTTCAAATTTGTCATTGGATGGAACATTTTATAATTAAATGAAATCCACATTTCTTATTGTCTATGGCTGTTGCAGTGTGTGTTTCCTTGGAAAGACGTTACAACATATATTCATTAGCTTGCACAATCTGCATGTTTAAGTTGGATACTGATGACTCTTGGGCATTGCCCCTGCATGAGATTGTTCAGATTCATGTGCTGAAAGAATCACCTGATTTGTTGCTATGTGTTTCTAAAACTGAAATTCGGCCTGCTATCATAAATCTTTGTATTTTTGATTTGGAAACTTTCAGCTTCTGCTTGCAATGAAAATGTCTAGTGACCTGTTTATGTGATTGCCTCCCATTTTTTTTCAAACTCCAGATTAAGTGACACTTTTTAAGTTAGTCATCCTGTTGCTTTGACAAGCCATACCTTTTCACCAACACTTACTGTGAGGTGTATCCATGGATCTGAAGTATCCTGCTGTCCAAGAGCATGTCTATGAGATACATATTTCAAACTGAGAGTCACTGGGGGAGCTAATGCATTCCAGTAACTTCAGTCCTTTCAGAAGTGGGTTGTTGCTAGCTCCCCAAATGTTCCACTCCTTACCAAGTCTTGGTTTGAGTTTATTAAAATGTTTATTCTGCACACTGCCATATTGGAATGGCAGGATGAAATGTCAGACATACATGTTCTAACTGACTGAAATAATGAAATAATTATTATTATGTTTATGTTTATGCTTATTTATATCCCGCCTTCTTCCCAGTACAGGGACTCAAGGTGGCTAACAAATCTAAAACAGTCCAAGTTAAAACACTATAAAACATGCAAAATTCAAGTTTAAAAAACAATTAAACAATTCAAACAATTGAAAACAGTACATCATTAAAGTTTAAAATTCTTTAAAAACAAAAACAAAACAGCATCCATGTCATGCGAAAGCCTGGTGGCATAAAAACGTCTTTACCTACCACTGGAAGGACAGCAGGGGTGGAGCCATCCTGGCCTCTCTCCAGAGCTTGGGAGCAGCCACTGAAAAGGCCCTTTCTCTTGTTCCCACCAAACATGCCTGACAGGGTAGTGGGACAGAGAGAAGGGCCTCTCCCGATGACTTCAATATTCTGGGGGGAGATACAGTCCTTCACATAGCCTAGACCCAAGCCATATAGGGCTTTATAGTTCAAAACCAGCACTTCGAATTGCGCCCAGAAACGGACTGGCAGCCAATGGCTGCAGCGCTTTGAATCAGTTGAAGTTTCTGAGCACTTTTCAAAGGCAGCCCCATGTAGAGTGCATTACAGTAACCAAAGCATGTACCACCATGACCAGGTTTGATTTCTTCAGGGACAGGCACAGTTGGCACGCATGTTTTAGCTGTGCAAAGGCACTCCTGGTCATCACTGATAATCTGGGCTTCCAGACTCAGCGCTGAATCCAGAAGTACCCCCAAACAACGAACCTGAGTTTTCAGGGGAAGTGTAACCCTATCTAGGACAGGCTGAATCCCTATTCCCAGATCTGTTTTTTGACTGACAGGAGCACCTCCCTCTTGTCTGGATTAAGCTTCAATTTGTTTGCCCTCATCCAGTCTATTACAGCAGCCAGACACTGGTTTAGGACAGAAACAGCTTCCTTGCAATTAGGTGGGAAGGAGTGATAGAAGTGGGTATCATCAGCATGCAGGTGACACCTTACTCCAAAACTCTGGATGACCTCTCCCAGCATTTTCATGTAGATGACAGGCAACAGGACTGAGCCCTGAGGGACCCCACAGCCCAATAGCCAAGGAATCAAACAGGTATCCCCCATCACCATCTTCTGAGAGCACCCCTCCAGGAAAGAGCGGAGCCACTGTAAAACAGTACCTCCAAGCCCTATCCCAGAGAGGTGACTCAGAAGGATACCATAGTCAATGGTATCAAAAGCTGCTGAGAGGTCCAGCAAAACCAACAGGGACACACTCTCCCCATCCAGTTCTCTGCATAGGTTACACCAAGGTGGTCAAAGCTGTTTCCCATAATCAGGCCTAAAACCAGACTGACATGGATATGGTGGAAAACCTTTAGCATATGAAAGTAAGTGTGTATCCTTCCTTCCAAAACATGTGGTGGCAATCCTGGGACTAGTATGCCTTCTATGCATTCAGAAAGGAGAAAGCAGCACTACTACAATGAAGGAAAATGGCTTTGCTGTAAAATTACAGTTGGCCCTCCTTATAGGTAGGCTTGGCTTCCACAGCTTTGAGCTCACACGGAAGGCAAGCCCAGGCAGAAATAATGGGGTGTGTACTCGCACCATGCACCACATGCGCCACCATGAGCATGCACCCCATTATTTCCAATGGGGCTTGAGCATACGCTCTTTTCCCCATACGTGGGGGAGGGGTGTCCAGAATGAATCCCCTGTGTATGGGGAGGGCAGACTGTACCATCTTTCCCTCAATTCTACTTGGTCTAACTTATGTATCTCTTTTGCTGGTGCATTAACCTTCATATTCATGTTGAAGTGCTCACTTTTCATCACTGTAGTTGGAGGGATGAGACTGATAAGTCATCCAGATTGATTATAAAGACCAGAAAGTCCCAGTTTTTGTTCCTGTTCTTTTCCGTTTTAATTTCAAGATCCGTGCATATTTTGTTTATCCCAGAATATTTTCTGTTGATTCCATGTACAATCAGAAGCTTTTTATACCAACTCTCCTGGTTGGCTTATTTTAACCCAATATAAAATTGTAAAGGACAGGAACAAGATCTGGGACTTTGCAATCAGTTTGGATGCACCCTGAGAGTGTTTTTTGTAATAGTGCTGCCTCCTGGGTTTTTTTAATTATTATTATTTTATTTTGTTTTGTGTTTTGGCGCAAAACTTTTTGTGCAAATTGTTGTTTTTTTAAATTTCACAAGCAGTAACACATTTCTTCTTGTGGTCTCAGAGGTACACTAGTGTGATTGGTTCTTCAACTACTTATGCGAGTGGTTAAGTGGTTTTGCACAAGTAGTGGCACAACCAGTTCTGTAACCAGCTATACAGCTGCTTCTGTCATGTGTGTGCAGCCAATTCTGCAATTCACTGCACAGCTGGAAACTGCACTGGATTCCTGCCTTGTATGTAGTGCACACACACAAGGCAATTATTCACCTACAGTTGCAGCATCATTGGTGATCATGTTATGAAAGCAATTGTAATGGGTGATTGTTGAACTCAGTTCTCACTTGCTCTTGCTAGCCTGCCCAAAGGTGAGGGATGATGGGAGGAGGAGTTCATCAGCATCTGTAGGGCTCAAGGTTCCCCAGCCCTGCCTTAGACTGTTATTGCACCAAATCTTATTATATGGCTGAGGAACTGTATTCTTTCAAGTATTGGATAATTTATCAGAACACTTAAGCATCTGTCAATGCCTATTTTACTTATGTACCCTCAGGATTTTGTTTCAGGCTTGAAAAAGTCTAATGAAGTACCATCTTTAATTAAGAGATTAGTGACCCTGCCAGATTCGTTTAGAATACAAACAATTAAAGTAATCAGAACACTTGGTTACATATGTTGCTCTCATTTTCTAAGGACTTCAAATGAAAACATATGCCTTAAATATGTAAATATTATTGTTGCATAAGATACCCCTTCATTTGCTCACTATGGGGTCAAACAGACAGGCCAAAAGAAATGGTTTCTGGCCACCTTGGCATTTAGATGACGCATAAATAAACTCTTGCCCAGAAGATGCACACCTTCAACTCTGCATATAAACACCCTGACACAAGACCAATCCCAAAGGACTACTCCATCCTAACCCTTTCCCTAAAGCTGTATATAAATGGTGCAGGTGCACATTTTAAAAGGATGGAGCTGGCAGTCAGGGTGGCAATGCAAAAAAGGGACAGTGTGACACCTCCAAAGATTATAAGTACAACACACACAAACCAGGCAGTCCAAGATGGGGCATGGGATAGACGGGGGGTGGGTGAAGAGGGCATGTGGGGGGTCCTCTCTGATTGTGCATTGCCAGTGTTTTAACAATAGCAAGTAAATTTCTATACCACCTATCAGTGCACTTAAGCACTCCCTAAGTGGTTTACAAAGTGTAAGCTAAAAAAAAGTTATTTGTGGGTTTTTCAGGCTATGTGGCCATGTTCTAGAAGAGTTTCTTCCTGAAGTGAACAAAATTTGGCTACCAGGCCTGAGGAATAGCAAAATAAGGACTCAGCAAATGCAAATGGGAAACCACTCAGAGTCAGGGGCATTCCCAGCAGATAATGATCATCAATTAGCAGACACTAATCCTCTTTTGCATTAGCCTTCCAGCCTGAGGCCTGCCATTAGCACAGAACAATACACATACAAATCACTCCTGCATTCCCAGGCTCACACAGTGTGTGTGCACGCACGCACATACACACACACATATACATAACCACTTTTTCCAGGCAAGCATTCTCTGAAGATGCCAGCCACAGATGCTGGCGAAACGTCAGGAAGAAACTCTTCTAGAACGTGGCCACGTAGCCCGAAAAACCCACAAAAAACTATGGCTGCTGGCCATGAAAGCCTTCAACTACATACTAAAAAAAGTGCTTTACTGGGCACACCTCTACTCTGATGTCCTGTCCCGATGGAGGGTCGCAGGTGTGACTGTGCATGATCAAAGGGGGCAGCCATCCAATGGGATGTCATCTAGACAGCAGGCTGTTGTCAATGGTGGGGAGAATTTTTTTTAAAAAAATACCCAGCATCATGGCTTGATGACGGTAGTGGGGAGCAGGTGGCACAGTCAGCGGGGTCTCAGTCCGCCTTCGGAAGCAGCATCTTTGAGCCACTCTTTCCTGCCCATGACATCTGCTTTGCCCCTAAGTTTTCATCTTCCTGAACACTAAGAGATTACAGTACATTCTTCCCCTTGTTCCATCCTAATGCACAACAAATAGTAAGCCCTGTATAATCACTAGGATGAGCAGAATAGCTTACTTAGGAATTTAGGGGATTTTCCTCAGAGTGCCTTTCAGTGTTTTATGCACATCTTCTAAACTAGAGGTACAAAACATTCTATCAGAGGAAGCAAACCTCTAAGGGCAAACATTAAAAGGAATGTGGGCATTTCAGCAGCTGTGTTCATTCTGACCCACAAACCCCAGGTCGAGGGCTGGAATGAGAGAACAAACTAATTTCTGCATATGCTTCTTGTCCTTGGTAGCAACAGACTACCAGGTGTGAGATAGGTGCATGAGAGTGGAAAAGGAAAAGCACAGCCATTTCTAAACTTTGTTATTGTTGTATGCCTTCAAGTCATTTCTGACTTATGTTGATCCCTTAGGTGAACCTATCATGGGGTTTTCTTGGCAAGGTTTTCTGTGAGGCGGGTTGACATTGCCTTACAAATTGCAACTTCATTTTTCAAGCAGTACAATTTTCTCCATGTATTGCCATAAGATTTTCTGCACCTAATCATGTATTTGTGTGCAAGACAATATTTACACATACACATGCCATTAAAATAAGCAAAAAAATAACAATTTCCCCCAGACAATGTTGGCGTTAAGCTTACTGAGTTTTTTATGATTTTATAAAACATGCCTAAGGAAACACTGTAGTGCCTTAAGTTGGAGGAGACAGCAAGCAAATACGAAAAAGGCAGTGTCAGAATTGAAGCCCCATTGTCAAGGAACTTAAACCTTGCACATATTGTGTTGAATATTCAGACCCAGAATTTGCTGGAAAAGGAAGGGCTTCAACCATGGCATTTATTTCAGTACAATGTAATAAGTTCATCAAGATAAGTATTTATGTGGAGGGAACACTTTCAGTTGCTGATTTCATAAGTCAGTTTGTGGCAAGATCACAGACAGCAACATATATATAAGTCCAACTTGTGCAGGGCATTTTATCCGACATCAAATTTATTTATTTATTTATTTATTTATTTTATTTTATTTTATTTTATTTGTATGTCATATTTCTCCTGGAGTGGGACCCAATTTGGCTCCCATAAAGAATCAATTAAAAACCTAGTAATAACATTTTTAAAACAATTAGAAATCATCACAATAAAATAGTATAAAATCATTTAAAAGACATGCAAATATTTTTTTTAAAAAAATAAAAGATCTCAATTAGAAGTTCCCCTGATTACACATTGAAAGCCTGCTTAAATGGAAAGGTTTTTGCCTGCAGGTGAAAGGAGAGCAGAGAGGGGGCCAGTCTAGCTTGCCATGAAAGGGAGTCTTGGGGGATGGGAGCAGCCACTGAGAAGGCTTTCTCTTGTGTCTTCACTAGGTAAGTCTGTGATGGTGGCAAGACCAAGAGAAAGCCTTCTACTATAGACCTTAATACTCTGGCAGATCCATATATACATATACAGTATTTCGGATAGTCTGGGCCTAAGTTGTATAGGGCTTTGTAGGTAATGACCAGGACTTTGAATTGTGCACTTTGGATTTCTCTCTGCACAGAGAGAAATATGCCAAGAACAAATGCGACAATTACTGAATTTGGATTGGCTTTGATTTATTAACATAATTTGTAATTTAATTGTCAATTCAAAGTTTATAATTGCTATTTGATTTAGGCAAGTAAGGTAAGTGCTAGCTGACATATTTTGCAGGCAAATACTGGATAGAAGAGTAATTTCTGGAAGGATCTGCTCCTCCAACAGGATGTGGAAGAGGCAGTTTTGCTCCCCATAAATGACACACCCTATGATGTTGGAGACGCATCACTACCACCACTAGTAGCCGCATTCTAGAATCCCATCCCACCCCCAATAACACCTGCTTCAGCCTGACCAGTTCTTGCATCAAGCTACTGTCTCATTGGATTCATGCCACACTGTTGGCAAAACAAGCCAGGCCCATGTGCTTTGGATACAAAGCCAAAGATACAGACCATGTTCAGGTGCACTAGCTCCCACTGGGGTCTGTGAAACACAGATGGCCAAAGTAGGGTTTCCAGATTTCAGAGCCTGGCCCCTATTCTCCAGTTCCTAGAACAAGGAGAAAGAATCTTAGGAAAAGAGTGCTTCCTTGAAAATGTGTCCATATATATATATTTCACAATTCTAAGCTTGGCAGGTTTTTGTTGTTGTTGTTGTTGTTAAAAAAAACTGAATAGCATACTCTGTGCAACTGTGCTTGATGCACAGTTGTAATATCACCAAGACCCACACCTGTGACTTCTCACTGGGACATCCCTAGGATGTCAGTCATCCTGATAGCTCAGGATGTGTGATAGTTCTGATCTGGCAATCCTAGAACAAAGACAGGTTGGTCTCTAGAAAAGGTAATCCAAGTCATACTCCTGCCCTGTTCCAAACTGCGGAAAAATACAATAAATGTAACCAAGATTTAATACACACACCCCAAACTCTCCTCAGTTTCTACTGACTTATGCATGGACCTCAACTGAGAATTCAATGTCTCTGCATTTATACAAATTGCAGCCTAAGCATTTTACTTCTTCAAACACAACCAATACAACCCAGAGAGAGTTATAAACCTTTATAATAACTCAAGAAGATATTTGAAAAAGCTATCAGTTTTCATCATTGCCAGTATCATCTCATGGTGTCTTCCTGAAACTTTACACAAATTGCCATATTCCTCTAGAATTGTAGAGTTGGAAGGGGCTTCATGGGCCATTCTGCCCTACCCACTGTGCAAAGCAGAAGCTCCATCTAAAATATTGCTGATAGGCAGCTGTCTAACCTCTTTTTGATGATGTCTAGAGAAGGAGACTTCATCACCCGTCTAGACAATTGGTTAAAGTGCCAAATTTAGATGTTCTTTCTAATGTTCAATTGAAATCTATTCACCTGTAACTTCAGACTATTAAACCTGGTCCTACTCTGCCCCCTCCTCTCTGTGACACCTCTTGAGTTCTTTTTTAAAAGAGTGCAATAATGTCACCCCACTGTCTTCTCTTCACTAAGCTGAACATGCCCAGCTCCTACATTCTCTCATAATATGTTTTGTTCTCTATAGCCCTTCTCTAAATCTACTCCAACTTGTCTATATCCTTTTTAAAATGAGGTGCCCAGAACTGAATTAAGTACCCCAGATGAGGTCTGAGCAGTGCAGAATTTAGTGGGACTATTACTTCCCTTGAGGTTTAATGAAAATTTTAAAGAGTCATTGATTAAAATGTTAATCAGCACAAAACTCTGAGGCACTCCACTTGAGACCTCCTTCCATTTTGAAGCATATCCATTGATGACAACTCTTTCAGCTTGGTTTTCCAACAAATTATAGATCCAACAGTGTTACTATCTATTCAGTAAGTAAGTAAGTAAACAGTCCACCCTCCCCACCCCACCCACCCCCCACATATGGGGATAAGAGCATATGCTCAAGCCATAGAAAAGAATGGGACATGTGCTTGTGGTGGCACACGGGGTGCACAGCACAAGTACGCTCCCCATTATTTCTACTGGGGCTTGCCTTCCATGTAAGCTAAAAGCCGCGGAAGGCAAGTCCGCCCATAAGGAGGGCTGACTGTATCATCTTCTCATTTCTACTTGATCTGTAAATAGGATTGTGAGAGTGAATATGCCTGTCTAAAAGGGTTTACAGTGAAATAAAAGGATGACATGTTGTACAAAATTTGGAGTTGACTGTGTTGTTCATTTGTTAATCCTTGTATCTGATAGATTTTTTAAACTCAAAACCAAATAACCTCCCCCCACCCCATTTCAACAATGATAAATTGTTTGCTGCTTTCCAGTTTTGTACTATTTCCAGGCATACAGCTAAGCACAGGAAATTGATTAGGTTTTTTTTGCATGGCAAGTATCTCTTTTTACCAAAAAAAACCCCACCACAATTCTGGAGACATTGTAATGTTATGGCCTGTTATTAGACAAATCACAAGAGGAAAAACTTTTAAACAGAAACTGTTCACCAAAAGACAATCCCACCATAGGTGGCAGTATGATCCAATGCCACCCCAAATATCCTAGCAAGATTTAAATCTATTTTAAGCTAAATATGTTAAAAGTTAGGTAAAAGGTAAATGCTTTCCCTTGACATGAATATCTAGCAGTAACCAACTATAGGGAACAGTGCTCAGCTCCATTACTAAGCCAAAGAGCCAGCGTTGTCTGAAGACGATGCCAGTGGTCATGTGGCCAGCATGACTACACCGAATGCTGTTACCTTCCCACCGAATCTAGTTGCATTTGCATTCTTTCAAACTGCTAGGTTGACAGAAGCTGGGACTAGTGACGGGAGCTCACCCCATCATGCAGCAGTCGGGCCTTGAACTGCCAACCTTCTGATCATACAATCATCAGAACTGGTGTCTTAACCACTAAGCCACTGCATCCCTTAAAAAAATTACTTTAAAAAGTACTAAAATAAAGTAAGTACTGATGTGAAAAACCACCAGTATAGTATTTTAACTGAATATTCTTTAATTTTGACTGAAACCATATTAATTAAGTACTCAGGACTTATATTTCCCCAATCTATAATTTGTAATGTTCAGGGAGTAATGAGCAACATTATTTGTTACACTAAAATTTTGCCAACAGTAGCTTTTTTATGAGCCCAGAAGATGCTCATAAACCAGGGTTTGAATCCCCATTCGGTCATAGAAACCTATTGAGCGAGCTTGGGCAGGTCACACTCTCTCAGCCTCAGAGGAAGGCAAGGACAAACCCCCTCTGAACAAATGTTGTCAAGAAAACCCCATGATAGAGTTACCTTGGTGTCACCATAAGTCAGAAATGATTTGAAGGCACAGAACAGCAACAAGCAGTTTTGTATTTCTTTTTGAAGTAATGACATTTCTAAAAGTATTTCTCCAAAAGTAGCAAGTTACAAATAATGATCTAAATACATTTGCAATTACCACCTAAAGTAAACCTGCTGAATCAGTGAGATTTACCTGCATATCGACTTAGTACTGAGCAATTAATTCAGCTAGCCTATTCTGTTGGGGATGCTTTGATTTGGATTTCCTGAATGGCAGGGGGTTGGACTGGATGGCCCGTGCGGTTTCTTCCAACTCTATGATTCTATGATTCTAGTTAACTCTAGCAACTGGATTTAGGTCAACATCAGTACTTGTAACATGTTACTTCCAGGCCTCCAAAGAACTGCATTTATAGAAGGAGACAAAGTGAAAACAAATTCAGATATAAAGATCATGATTTATTGATCAAGGAAGAGGGGCCACTCTGTTGCATAGGATGTGCATGGTGCTATTTTCTATACAGCAGCTAACAGATATGCTATTTCAGAAATTTTCTTGTAATGGCAAGGACTGGACAAGATCTCCTCTGAGGCAACTCAGTTCTGTGAGTCTGTGAAATAGGAACCACATTAAATTACTTCTATGTGGTTGCTGGTATCAAGTGATGAGCTACCACTGTCATAAGCAACCAAAAAGAAAAGTCCACAGTGGCTCAGTTCACCTCTGATCATTGCATGGGACTACTATATAGGGCAGTCTGCATGTCATGGTCATACGTATCAATTTACCCTTAGCCAAGAATGAAAAAGGCAGAAGATTCAAAAGGATCAACAAGGGAAGCATCTCTGCTTTAAATACTTTTGGAAATAAGCCATGCAATTCAACAGAATCTAAAAATAGAGGGCAAGTGCTAATCCTGTCATCTGTGCCAGACTTTCAAATTATCCACTTCAGCATGGTTTACAGATGTCCCTTCCTTAAAATGAACTTCACAGTGTGATAAAGTCACTCTCATTTCATGCCTCTTCCTCCCTGGGTCGTGCCTCTATGTATCTTGAGAAGACACAGTCAATGTGATCCCCACCACTGCCATGTCTTTCACCTTGTAGTTTCTTTGTGGCAATAACTTTTTAATAATAATGCATAGCAAGAAATAGTTCTGAGAGCACAGATAACATTACTTACCACCACAATGATCAAAGAGTAATTTCTTTGATCTTTCATAGTCCATGTAGATAAGTGTGGGGGGAGGGGGGCGATTTGGTTGTCTTTTATCAGCAAAGAGGCTTTATGGTAAACCACATATTCCTAGACATGTCCTGAGTATTACTTGTTATACTGGACTTGTTGGCAATGCAGCTGCAGAACTGCTTGGAATTGTTTCAGCATTTGCTGACCCAGAAAAAGACCTCAATTGGACAGGGCTTTGTGTTCCTGCAGGTGTTTAACACTTCTAGGTCTACAGTGACCTGCAGATGTTCACTATTCCTAGGTCTAATTGTCCCCTCTGACATGTCACCCTTCAACCAGTACAGGGGGATGATTACTATGTAGATCAGTGATTCCCAAAGTGGGCAGCATGCCCTCCCAGGGATGGTGGAAAGATCAAGGGGAGTGGTGACTGAAAAAGGGACAGCAGGGGGATGGTGAGGAAAAAGGGAGTAGTAGGGTCACTGAAAGTACTGGCACACAGGAAAGACAAGGAGAACAAGCAGCCTTTAGGGCCATGGTGGGTATGAGGATTTAGAGAATGTGCAACAGGAGCAGTGGCAAAAAAAAAACATCTTTCACATTTGGGACCTAACTTAATCTTTATGAGCTTTGCTGGGACTTGGCTGGCAGGTTAGAGCTGCGCTGCTGCTTCTGCTTACTTTCATCAGACAGGCTGAGAGAAGAGGTAGCAGAAGAAACAATGCTTGTGTTAGGGGGATAACTTGAAGCTGTGTGATTCTTCACCTCTCTCAGATTGAGAGTCCTTTCTTGCAAGGGTGAAGCTTCTCCCTTTGTACCCGGTCACCAGTCAAGCAACAGCCAAAAAGCCTCTCACCCACACCAGCCTATGCTACAAGATTGGCATGGACAAGGGGCTTCTCAGTCACTGCTCAGCCAGTTGCTCAACCAGCTGTTTGGTTGCTGCACTCTTTGCACCATCAACCTGGGATCAGAAACCAAGCAGCTGGCCAGTTGGCCTTCTTTTTACTCTAAGGTCAGTGCAGGCAAGATGGAGGAGCAGGTCTGAGCTGCTGCCACTTCTGCTGCTGTATTCACAAATGAGAGGCAGAAGAGGAGGCAGTGGCGAATTCAGCACAGCTGAGGTGGATGCTGCTGGCTAGGTGGCTGGTCCATAAACAGTAGAACTAATGTCAAGAATGAGGCATTGTGGGGCACTAGGATTGTCACTCAAGAGAAAACAGTATTTGGGACCATTGGTGTAAATCCTATCACCTGTAGCAGCTGGTGGTGCCAATATCAGTAGAGTGATGATTACATTCTGAATTTTAGCCTGAACTTTAAAGGAACTATCCAAGACACTGATTCCACACAATGCCTTTAAACTCAGAGAGCACTCACCACTTCACTAACCTTATGTCCCTGTCTGTCACTGACATATGCATGTGTATGTTACTATACAAATGCAGGGTGGAATTATTCACCATGGACAGCAGACATATTCCACTGACAGTGGTGAAAGTGGAAGTTGTGCATATAGCAATGCTCTGCATTGTAGTGGCACATTGCACATGTGATAGGGGCATTGCAGTGGCACACTGTACATTGAAGCTGTCTTCACCTCAGGATAGCCACATTAGTGTTGGGGTGGGGGACATAAGCAGACCAGAGTCTGAAAGCTAGCATCAAGGCAGGCAAGGTAAGCGATGACAAAGACCTTTTCGATCAAGTCAAGCCTGCTGGAGAATGCAGGCTGCAGGCACCGGCCATTGTTTTGCTATGAATGGGTGAACTTGTGTGGGTTATTCTGAGAATGGAGCTGGCACAAGAAGGACTAACTGTGGCAAAGTCGCTCAGTAATCAGGTGAGTGGGTGGCAGGAAGAACATGGTATGTTATGAAAATGTGAGCACCACAGTGCACTAATAATGAACTACACTTTCTGCCATCCCTGCTATCCTTTCCTCAAAAGAAGGAAGAAGAGGAAGACAAGGCAGAAGAGGACAAGGAGAAGAAAAAGAAGGAGACAATGATGACAAGGCCACTGATCTTCCATTTCATTGGCATTCCTGAACAAAACTTGTAAAATGATATTTTTAGAGCTACTGTTTCCAGCATCCTCTCAGTCGGGGAATTTTGGGATTTATAGATGAAAAGGCATCCTTTTGAAGCTCTGTTCCTGAAAGGCAGTGAGATGGAGCTCATGGCATGCACGTTTGGTAGCAAATACATGTTGATGGACAGCAGCAGGTGAGTGAAATTGAAGTGTTCATCAGCTATGGAGGTCACCCTTAGCAAGTGTGAAAAGTTCCTTTCTTGGTCTTTAGCTCTGCAAAAGGGATAAGTCCAGTTATGTGACCCCAGCACTGCCATTAGTAAGTACATAGAACTGGCCTAATATGATGGGGAGGAATTCTCTCCTCCATTTTAATCATGAAAGAGAAAGATGCTGATGTTGGGTGAAACAACCAATTCAACTGGCCTCATGGTAGGCCAATATCAACTGTGGCTTATTGGTTAGTGTGTTGAACCTGAATCTCCTAAGTCTCAATCCAAACTTGAACTCAGCCATGAAACTCTCTGGGTGACCCTGGGGCATCCATTGGCTTTCTCTGTCATACTGACTTATTTCAGGAGGTTGTTATAAAATAAAAGTACAGTGGTACCCCGGGATACGAATGCGCCGCCTTACGAAATTTCCGGGTTACGAAAAAAATCCATAGAAAAAAACTGTTCCGGGTTACGAAGGTTATTTCGGGTTACGAAAAAAATTTTGGTGCTTTTCGGCGCTTTTTCGCACGAAATCGCGGCTTTCACTATTAGCGCCTATGGCTTTTTCGGCTTACGAAGATTTTCGGGTTACGAACGCGGCGGCGGAACGAATTAAATTCGTAACCCGGGGTACCACTGTAGGCATAAGCCTCTGAGGTCCCTCCATGACAGTTGCACTGCATTCTGCTATAAGAAAATAGCCAGACATGTCTTCAATGACCCCCTGGCTCTTCAATGAATGGAAATTACCCTGTTGCAGGGGCTGTGTTGCTTGAAAGGTCAATTCTTGGGAGTATAACATTGGGAGATGTAGCACAGGAGCTATAGCTATCTACATATGTGTCTCCCAAAACAGGATTCCTATCAGTCTTTTCTTTGAAGATGTCCACTCCTTGAAGGGCTTTCCAATTCATGTCCCATTGAAAAATAAGGAATGATACAAAAGAGAGCAGGCAACAAGAGAGAGCACCTGAACAGTGAGAAGGCATATAGGTTAGTCACCCTCATCTCTTCCACATTGCAGAAATAAAGCAGTTTGATGCTATTTTAACTGTCATGACTCCTTCCTGTGGAATCCTGATGTTTGCAGTTTGTTGAGGTATTCAGGATGGTCTGTCAGAGAGGTCTGGTGTGTCACCAATTACAAATCCCAGGACTGTGTAGGATAGTGTTGTGGCAGTTAAAATTATGTCAAACTGCTTTATCTCTGCAGTGTGGATACACCCCATCACATTGTATTCCTTACTATACTTATTTCATAATTATAAAAATTATTTCTAAATTTTCTTCTATATAAATAAATTGGCATACACACCTAGTATGCACATTTTTGTCCTCTTTTCTAGCAGTGCATATATGGCCACACTAACTTTATTGCTTTGTGCAAGAACTGAAAGCTGGCATGCACAGTCATAATCTGCAGTCCCTTCTAATTTCCATGAACTACATGTAGTTCAACACAGTGAATTACTCCTGTTGCCTTATTGCTTGCAGTTTCAAGTAGCACCATGTTAGACAGATATCAAATTTGATCTTGCTTGCATGGCAAACTTGTAAGAGAAGTGAATACAGTGGAAATGCTCCCTAATCCCCCAAATGTGCCAGCAGATGGTTCATTGGTGTGGATCCTATTATTAGTCCCAACTAGAGTAGACCCACTGAACTAATGGGATTTAACCACATCTTCACTCACTATTCAACAATTCTGTGCTTAACCAATAGGATCCAGGCCTCTGTGTCATTGCATTACTCTACAAACAGCACTCTGGATTTTACCACTCTCTTCTTATCCACCCAGCTAGGAAGTCTAACAAATACTTTAGATGTATTTGGTAAATCTTCAAGCACACTCCCTCACCATGTTGCCACTTCATCAGGCAATTTGATCATCTTCCATTTCTACTTGTAGCAAACCACTTCACTCAAAATGTGAATGTGTACTCTTGTGTATGTGTGTGTGTGCATGTGCATATATGTGTCCATGTGCTGAATGCTCTCTCCATGTAGTATGATTCATACAAAGAAGGATTACAAAAATGGTGATAATTAGGTAGTTAGCCATTTTGGTTAAAATGAGCCAAATGTGAAGAAGGAACTGAGGATTAAGAATGTCTTTAAAAACTGCAACACGCAATGTGTTTGAAGAGTTTATGTTCCCTTTGGAACACATCTGGCATTGTAGTGCATTTTTTTGTATTTGTTTTGGATTTGGGGTACTTCTTTTTTTCGAATCACTTTAAATCTTTCTGCGCACTTAACGGGGCTTTGGGGAACACAAAACAATTTCACATCAGCAAAATATTTTGACTCATTACTCACACTTCCACTTCAGTTTCTGAGCTTGTAATTAAGTCCTCCAGTTTCTATTAATATAGGAAAACACACTATCACATTCTGTAATTGTGACTGTTGTGAAAACAACAGCTGTACCCATGCAAAGTCAATGCCATCTACTGTTTATGTATGGAGGATGATACTCCAAAAAGACATTTCAGAAACACACAGCCCCACCATGTGGTGGGAAAAATGAAAAAGGAGTTGCACAAACAACAGGACTGGTTATAATGAAGTGTCATTTCCTTTCAGAATTCATTAAACACTGTACAAAAATAGATACAGTTATAGTTTCAAGATTAGTTATACTCTGACTGGAAACATAACACATATAGGAAGAAACTGGTAACATAGAATGTGTAAGAAGTATACATGGTCTGGAATGCTAGTGGTAGTAACACAGCATGACACAGAAAGGGCCAATAGTAAACAATCTTCTTATGGAGCAAGACCATTACTCAATTGTAGAATAATGGCCTACAAGAATGTCTTGTGTTGAATTCCTGCTGTATCCAGTGAAAACATCTTACTATACCTCAGCCTTTCTCAAATAGTGGCGCGGGCCCCCCAGGGGGGGCGCGAGGCTTCGTAAAGGGGGGCGCGAGGCTCTGTTATGCAGAAGTGTACTTATAACAATTTTATAGACAAATGATACTATTTACAGTCGCGCGGGGGCGCAAAATGTTTTCTTCTTCCTAGGGGGTCATGACAGAAAATAATTGAGAAGCACTGCTATATCTGGACAATAACTGACTGAAACTCTGGAGTGTGACAGTGTCATAGATTGACTGCTGCAACACACAAACACAGTATTGGTCTATTAGAAGGAAAAATAAATAGAAGTCAAGTAAGGACAAACTATTTATTCCAGTTAAAACATCATAAACTAGTGGACAAGTGTCTGGGTTCTCAAGAACTCGTTCCCCGGGCTGCCTGTTAAGCAAAATGAAAACAAAGCAAAGCAAAGCCGGAGAAAAGAAAAAGCAGAAGATAATGAAAAATGTAAAAAAATTGTAATTTGTAATGGTTTTAAAATGGCTCAAGGGGGTCCGAAATATCTCTTTACTCAAAAATACAGATATGTAAATGAGTCAAATTTAACCGTGTTGTTGTTCTCTGGTTTCCATCATTAAATTCCTCCCAACTGGGTTTAGCATCAGATTGTGATAATTGTTTCTCCCTCACACTGAAATGCATAGGTTTTTAAGTGTGCATTTTTCTAGATATATGTATTTGATAATGCATTTTGAAGTATGCACATTTTCCCCCTATTGACTGAGGCATGTTTCTATGTTTATGAAAAATACGTATTCATGAACATTTTTCAAATGTATGTATTTATCAAATGGGGGTATATGTAGAAATGGGATCACAAACTGATAGCCAGACTTCTAGTCACTAACCACATTTTGGTCCAGGAGCTGCTAATCAGATAAAGATGTGCTAAGTTCAAAGGAACTTGCAACAAAGTTAATGTGCAAAGAACTGGTCACAAAATTGGATTTATGCAATTAATGCAGCATTTTTGGCATTCTACCAAAGGCTATTGGGACAAAGAAATCTCACACTGGGATGATAGAAGTGGCCAAGGTGTGCGATGAAAAGAGATCACCATGGTTTCCCCTCCACCCACTGCCCCATAGCAGGTGAACTTTCTTCCACAGAATTGCAGTTTGTGGGAAATGTTCCCAACCAAGAAAAAAACTCCAGTGTAACTACTTACCCATATAAATTAAGAGCAAGGAAATAAAAATAAGATAGCCAGAATCCTCTATCACATCAACAGCAGACTAGATGAGAGCAAGCAAACTGAAATTTACTCCAAACAATACAGCTCTTGGTCAGTCAGAAGGCAGACCGGGAACTAGGGACCCTGCCTGTGTTAGATAGGGTTACACTCCCCCTGAAGACACAGGTTCACAGTTTGAGTGCACTCCTGAACTCAGCTTTGAAACTGGAGGGCCACATTTCTGTGGTGACCAGAAACATTTGCACATTTAAAGCTTGTGGGCCTGCACTCATTCCTTGAGATGCCAGAACTTACCAGGCCTTGGTTACATCCTGTTTGGACTACATGCTTTCTTTGAGGGTGCCTTTGAAGAATGTTTGGAAACTTCAGCTGGTCCAAAGATCTTCAGCCAGGTTACCTGGGACAGGTTACAGAGACCATACTAAGTCCCTGTTGAAACAGCTCCACTGGCTGCCAGTTTGTTTCTGATCACAGTTCAAAGTTATGACCTATAAGGCCCTATATGCAGAGCTTATCACATTGCTTATTAAAGGGACTTACCTCTCCCAGCTTAAATTTTAAATTGGGCTGCATCTTGATATTATCACAAGGATTTTGCCACTGAATCCACTGCCCAGGTTCATCCCCGCTCCCAGGAGTGCTCAGCGCACTGCTTTTTGAAACCGGGAATTTTCCTTCTTAAGAAAATGGCCGCCAGAGCAGGGATGGACATGGGATGGACCCTAGCAGTGGATTTGGTGGCAAAATCCTTGTAATAATATCAGGATTCTGCCTGATTTAAAATTTAAGCTGGGCTAAGTCACTTTAATAAGCAATGTCATAAGCTCCTGGTTCAGGTCCAGGCTATTTGGCAGACTATATGAGTTAGCTTAAGTTCTGAGATGATCAGGAAAGACCCTTCTCTTATACATTTATCACACGGGGCTCCTGGCATGCAAATGGAATGGTACAAAAGGGGCAGGGAAGGGAATGAAATGGGTGGAGGATGCATTTTACTCTACACCAGAATACTGGCGCCGCTGCCGCCAGAAGTCCCTATCCGTCCCAGAGGAGGCAATTTTTGAGAACTGTTCAGTTCTCAAAAATTGCCTCCTCTGGGATGGATGGGGAACAGAACAGAACAGAATGGGGACTTCCAGCAGCATTCTGGTGTGCAGCAAAATGTGTCCCCCACCCATTCCTTTCCCTTCCCGGCTCCTTTTGTACTGTTCCATTTGCATGCCAGGAGCCCTGTGCAATAAACTTATTAGTCCCACCACCATCACAAGCACATTATATATAATGAGGACACAAGACAGGACATTCTCAGTGGCTGTCCTTAGACTCTGGAACTCCCTGCCCAGGAAGGACAAGCTTTTAAAACAGAGTATCTTTAAAGAACAGGCTTGGGGGTGCTGTATTATTTTATCTGAACTATTTTAAAGAGTTTTTAAAATCTTTTTAATTGCATTTTATTGAAGTTGACTTGTTTTAATACTGCAAGTAGTTTAATTCTATTTTAATGCTCCCTTTTTGTATGTTTTTAATTATATCATTCTTTTTACATTGTGAGCCTCTTCGAGTACCAATTCTGGGATGAAAGCAGAATATAATTAGCTATATTAATCATAATAACAGTCTATGTTGTGAAACTTCACATATACTTAGCTATATAACAGATGTGCTAAGAAACCTTGTAAGTGAATTATGAAGATATGTAATGGTATAAGAATGTCCTGATGCACATCAGTACTGCCTAGTTGGTGTTCCAGTTCACAATGGTCCTGATGCACATCAGTCCCTTTGCTTTCTCTTTAAATAGTAACTTAACAGCAGCTCTTTACTGCACACAGACATTAAAGAACTGCATAAATTCTAATTTCTGCAGACTTATGTCCATTTATAAAGACTTAAGTCCCTAAAAGGATCTCAGCCAATAGGTTTTGTTGACTATCACATGACTGCAATTTATTTCAAGATTTCCTAGTCCAAGACATAGGCATAAAGCAGAACAAATAAACTGCAATCATTACTTTCTTCCCATTGTACCTAAAGTAAATGAATTTAGACTTTAATCTGAAAAGACTGCATAGAAAGCCCCAAAGGGGTGACATGCAACCACCCCTGTTTCAGCCAGATTGGGGCTATGGCAACCACACACCGCAGCCCCGATCTGGCCTTTGCAAGACACAAAAAGGAGCTGCAAAAAGCAGCTCCTTTTTGCGCCCTGCGAAGGACATGATAGCCGCATTGCTGCGCCTTGGCAGCATTCCTTCAGTGCTATGTCGTCTGTATGCAGCGCCTGAAGAGCGCCATAATGCCATGTGCCATGCAGTACCGCAGGCAGCATCATGCCACCCTGAGGCAGAGCCGGGGCGTGCATCATGGAGATGCTGCGCCCCAACTCCACCACTAAGCCGGCCCACACTGCTGGTCTGAACAGCCCCTGAGTCCAATGAAATGTATCCCAAAATGGACCCCTGTGTAGTCAGATTGTTAACAGAGGCTGGTTACAAGGAACATGCAACCTCTTTGTTGTAACTTCTTCACTGGCTCCTTGTCTGTTTTCAGCACATTTCAAAATGTTGGTTATGATCTATGGTTTGAACATTGAACTGTGATTCTGGAGATCAGAGTTTGATTCCCAGCTTGGCTATAGACACCCGCTTGGATGACCTTAGTTGAGACAAACACTCTCACCTCCAGAAAACCCATGATAGATCTCAGGTTCACCATAAGCCGAAAATTATTTGAATGCACACAACAACAACAACTAAAGACTACATTTAAACACAATTAAAATGTATTTAAAAATATACAGTAAGCAAATATTATTCCAGAGATTTTTTAAAGGAGAGGGGTCATTATTTCATACATGGACACATCAGATGGGGATGGGGGGTTGGATACCAGAATAAAAAGGAGTTTGGCAAACATTTTTCTACCATCAAATATCCAAATCTGGAAATTTTAATTCAAAATTACTTAAATTTACAAAATTGCTTTTTATTTTTTATTTCTAGACAGAGAAAACATATATATCAATACTTTGTTGTAATATTCTTAAAATATAATCTGTGTGGTGTGTTTTCAAAATAAGAAATAAACATCTTCATCCTGTTTCAGATGTTGTTTGAAAAGGCTTCCTTCCTGTACAACAAAAACAACAGTTAATAAACAATAGTTATAATATCTGTAGTACATAATATAATAATTTACACAGCCTGAAATCAGACAAAGACTAGGATTTTGAAAGACAACTATGCATGATAAACCAATTTGTTGTTTAGATTTGGAAAGACAACTATGAATGAACTAGATAAGAATCTCAAGTGTAAAGATATATAATTGAATAGCAAAGTCAAGATTGTCCATGTCATCATATTTTTGATTTCTGTGTATAGTTGTGAAAGGTGGACAGTAAAGGAAAAGAATCAACTCATCTGAAATGTGTCGAAAGAGAGTTCTATAGATACCATGCACTGCCAAAAAGACAAATAAAAAGGTTCTAGCGTGACTCAATACTGAATCCTCCCAAAAAGCCAGACTGACCAAACTGAGGCTATCGCATTTTGAACATATCATGAGACAATATGTCTCATTAGAAAAGATGATCATGCTTGATAAAGCAGAAGGCAATAGGAAAATAGGAAGACCACATTACAGGTGGATAGGCTCCATCAAGGATATCAAACTCCAAGGCTGTTGATGAGAGAGAGCCTTGAGGTTGGATCATTCATAGGACCACCATAAGTAAAAGCTAACTTTACAGAGTTTTTTGTGGCCATGTTCTAGAAGAGTTTCTTCCTGACATTTTGCCAGCATCTGTGGCTGACATAGCCCAAAAAACCCCACCAAAAACTATCGATGCCGGCCATGAAAGCCTTCGACTTAACTTGACAGAAATTAACATCAAGGAAGATAGCAAATACTTACCCGTTTTAAGAGAAGACAAAATAAACTGTCAGTATACAACCTACAATCCAGGCTATCAAGAGAAGAATGGGCACAAAATACTGGGAATACAGAACTGTCTCTAAAGAAAAGAAAATAAAGAGTGTATTTTAGATATTGGGATTTTTAAACTTAGGCAAAGGATGAGGTTCATCAAAAGGAATAGTCTGGTTAGAGAAACAATCAATCAATTTAGAACAATCCCCTCCAACTGCTCATTCTAGTCCTACTGCCACCTTACTTTGCTAACCTTGATGGAACTTGAAAATAACTAGTTACAAATAACCAGTTATATGTAATAAACAATTTATGTATTTATTTAATTTAAACATAGGAATTAACAAAGGGAAAGCTATACATAAAAAGATAGACACAACACACCCCACTGAAAGCTCTGTCTACTTCAACAAGTTAAAAAAGAACAAATGTCTGCTTAAATAAGACCCAGGACAGACGGTCCTGAAGCGCTGTGCTGCCGCCGATTCTAGGGTTAGGGAGCGTGCACCAACCACACAGTCCCTAACCCTGGCACAGCATGGCAGTGGCCTAATGGCAGTGTCCCATCCACACGGGCATCACCATTTTGATGTAAGCGACATGCAACATATAGACGTTGCTGCACATCGCTTACATCATGAGTGCACCATTGGCGACCCAAAAAAGAACCCAGCATCCCTTTGAGGGAAACAGGCCACTGCCAGGCTGCCCTTTTGGGGTGGTCTGTCCCAGGCCTAAGAACATCTTTACCTGCTGGAAGAAGACAGAAGGGAAGAGGAGCCAACTGAACTTCCCATGGAAGAGAGTTCCGCAACTTGGGAGCAGCCACTGAGATAGCATATACAGTGGTACCCCGGGATACGAATGCGCCGCCTTACGAAATTTCCGGGTTACGAAAAAAATCCATAGAAAAAAACTGTTCCGGGTTACGAAGGTTATTTCGGGTTACGAAAAATTTTTTGGTGCTTTTCGGCGCTTTTTCGCACGAAATCGCGGCTTTCGCTATTAGCGCCTATGGCTTTTTCGGCTTACGAAGGATTTCGGGTTACGAACACGGCGGCGGAACGAATTAAATTCGTAACCCGGGGTACCACTGTATTTCTAAAATTTAACTAAGATAAAAAAGAATTCTGAAAGTTTAGAGATTTTGATGGATTAGATAGCCCTTGTGGTCACTTCCAACTCTCTGATTCTATTATTCCAAAGCTGTAAAATGTGCTGTTTCATTGAGATTCAAGTTAGCTAAAAATGATAATGAAAACTGAAGGGCCTGAGACACTGAGATGCCCACCATATGTCACGATGCCACAAGCAGCTGGCTGGGAGAGATACTGTTTCAGGGGAATCATGAAATGCATGCAGGCCAATGATTGGCATGCAAACAAATACAGTAGACATGAGTGCAGCTTGCCAGAATTGATAACCCAGGAGGCCCAACCCTCAACCTGTTGCTTGTTTGCTTTATTGCGGAGATGATATTCTACCTTCTCAAGCCACAGCAGTTAGCAAGCTTTCTTCCCCCCAGCAACAGTCCTTATTAATGATGTAACACAAGTTTATAGCACTTGAATATGTGTGTGTGTGCAGTGGTCTCACATCTATGATTAAGCCATCTCAATTTATTTTCCTGTACTCCTGCCCCATGTCTTGCAGCAGCAGTGGCACTAGTACTTTCACCTGCCTGCTTCCCTAACCTCTGTTTGAAGCTGTATTGGTAGCTTTGTATAGACACTGGTCCTTTGGAGGGAAGGCGGGCAGAAACATGAAAGGAAATGATGGAGTTGGTTTTAAAGAGAGCTGCAGTTGCAAGGAAACTGAAGCAAGTTGGAGGGCAAGGTGAAGCAAGCTGGGGGAAGGGGGTGAGTGTAGGAGGTACAACAGGTGGCACAGTGGTTAAATGCCTGTACTGCAGCCATTCACTCACAAACCATAAGGTTGCGAGTTCAATAACAGCGAAAGGGCTCAAGCTTGACTCAGGGTTGCATCTTTCTGAGGTCGCTAAAATGAGTACCCAGATTGTTGGGAGCAATTAGCTTAGGGAGTGCTTCAGTGCACTGATAAGCAGCATAGAAATGTACTTGCTATTGCTAACAGGTGCAAGATGCAAGAGAGAGGAGGTGTGCCAGTACAAAGTGAGGGGAAAGGGAGAGAGGGAATGGGGAGAGACATGCAAGTGACAGAATAAAAGAAGCAGGGGGTATGGCAAAGGTATTCTACATCCAGCATCTGGACCCTGTTTAAAGTAAATCACTTTTATTATTATTTATAGAATCATAGAGTTGGGAAAGACCTCAAGGGCCATCAAGTCTACCCCCTGCCATGCAAGAATAAAAAAATCAAAGCACCCATGCCAGATGACTATCCAACCTGTTTAAAAATTTCCAAAAAGGAGATTCCACCACACTCTGAGGCAGCATCAAAGAGCTCTTACTATCAGGAGGGTCTTCCTAATGTTGAGGTGGAATCTCTTTTCCTGTAGCTTGAATCCATTGCTCCGGATTCTATTCCCTGGAGCTTCAGACAACAAACTTACTCCATCTTCAGTATGCCATCCTTTCAAATATTTAAATAGGGCTATTGCATCACCTCTTAATTTTTTCTTCTCCAGGCTAAACATACCCAGCTCTCTAAGCCACTCCTCATAAGGCATGGTTTCCAGACCTTTCACCATTTTGGTCACCCTCCTCTGGAAATGTTCCAGAGTGTGAACGTACTTTCTGAACTGTGGTGCCCAGAAGTGAACACAGTATTCCAGGTGAGGTCTGATCAAAGCAGAATAGAGTGGTACTATTATTTCCCTCGATCTAGACACTATACATCTATTGCAGCCTAGAACTGCATTGGCTTTTTAGCTGCTTTATCACACTGTTGACTCATATTTAACTTGTTGTCTACTAGGACTCCTCGATCCCTTTCTCATGTTCTGTTGTCATGCCAGGAGTTCTCCATCCTAAATCTCTGCATTTTATTTTATTTTTCTGGCTAAGACTACTGTCCTACATTTCTCTCTGTTGAGATTCATTTTGTTAGTTTTGGCCCAGCTTTCTAATCTATTAAGGTCATTTTGAATTTTGATACTGCTCCTCTTAGAACAGTAGTTACTGTGAAGTCTGAAACTGTAGAGGGAAATACAACTATTACTGTGCTGAATTCAGTAAAATGCAAATTAATAATGTGCATAATTATAATAATTTCCATGATATGCTTATTACATGCATAGATTTGAGATCTGGGATATGGCAGCCTTACCCTAAATTTTGTTGTTGTTAGGACAACTCTCTCACACGATTGGCTAGATTTATTCAGGGGAATATTACTATTGCCATCTCTAAGGTTAAGGGAACAAAACAATAGTCTCTATTTTTTATTGAGATTTCCAAAATTTGTGGAAAAATGTCTCTCTGTAAAACTAGCTTCTTTCTTTACATGAAGCTAAGCAAGCGTTCTCTCTCTCTCTCTCTCACACACACACACACACACACATACACACAACCACACACGGCAAGCACAGAAGGACTGGGATATTGATCAAAAAGTTGCAAGAAACTCATCTAACACTCTAATTTTTAAAATTATTTGCAGCAAGGTGGTACTGACTGTACTTTTGAATGACTTCCACAATTTGAGCAATTCATGCAAATTTTCACAAAATCATTCTCTTAAACGGATCCTTGCAAAGAATTTTTACTAGCACAAAATATCTGATCATCTCATAGGCAAGAAAAAGGGGAAAGAGGTTTTTCATTCTCATGCACGACAAAGCATTTGAAAATTTAGATCTCTCCTTCCATGCAAATAACAGAAATAGAGTTTTGGAAATACAAATTCAAAACTGAAAGATAAAAGACATAAATCGAAGTTAACTAGGTGCAGATGATAATATTGCAAAAACATTTTTATACACAAAATGAAAGGGAAAATGCAGTGTTTTAAGATTACATTCCTAGTCTTTGCACATAACGATGATTTGGAAAGTAGCTTGGTTATCTTTATAGTTAAAATACCAAAAGTAGCTGCTTACACTTGTGAACTACAATCAAGGATTCATCTATAATTGCCTTTCATTCACTGTTAGTATTTTTATGAGTTGTGATATCTTGGTTAACCTGAATGGTCTATCACTATGATTTTTCCTAAAATTTCACATTATGACCATCATGGACTTGAAGACAAGAATATTAAAACTTCTTAATTACTGGTGATGTACTTTGGATGGCCTTGAATCCCTGGTTGTACTTTACAGAACATCGTTCCAGAAGAGACAAGAATAATTAGAAAATAGTTTCTAACTTGAATTTAGACTCAGGTAGACATAGAGAGGGCTGTAAACTTGATACAAATAAAGTAATGGGAATCTGTTGAAGGAAACAGCAGCTTTGCTACCTGCTTAATGAAACTGCTTGCAGTATGCTTGCTAAGTACAAGACTGGAAATACATCATAGATCTCCATCTGTGCTCCATCAGGGAAAAGAAAACCATTATCCCTAAGCTTATATTTACTTGGAGAACTGGGTGTTTGTAAACAGTGCATACTAGAAGTCAACTATTTGACTTTTTGTTCCTTTTTTATTTCAATTTTGTTGAATTGATTTTTATTGCTTACATTGTTTAAAACTGTATTAAATCATGTTAATAATATTCTTGTTATTGTGTTGCTTTTTTTCACAGTGACGATCCAGATAACTTCAGATAAATGGAGTAATATAAATGTTTTGATAAAGAAATGCAACAAAGAATTAAATATAAAAAGCTTTCTGTCTTATTTGCTGTTAAAACCAGGAGAGAACTCAATTTACAGTTTTATTCTATGAGCAAAACTGATCATAATCAAAAACTGTAAATCAAAATTGATTTTTAAAAAGTACATCCATTCATTCTGGTTTTTCTCAAAATGCATACTCAGTTGATTAGTTACATCTAACTAATCTCCATTTATTTCAATGGTCTAAATTTGTATGACTAACTTTCATCCATATTCACATACACATGGGCTTTATTTTAAAAACTGTTTTACGTATTTCCAGCAATTGCTGCTCATTTTAGGGGATCTTTGTCCTGAAAAGGGATCTTTATTTCTGCAAAGGATGCTTTAAATGTTATAAGTGATTCATGAGCAAGGAATCCCAAAGATATAAGGTTTAGACTAAATGGATTTGCTATACAATAAAAAAGTTAGAGACAGAAAATGCAAATTTAAACTAGAAGTATCTCCAAGCTATGCATTAATTCACACACACACACACACAGAGACAAACACACAAATATAAATAACATGTCTAAAACATTTGGCTTTTTAACAGCATACCTGTTTGTGCCATTCCTCTGTTGTGTGTCTAAATAGAACCGATTTAACGTTTCTGTCTGCAACTGCATCTCTGAGCTTTCTGAAGCTTTAAATAGAGCAATATGTGGAATGCAATGCACCTGCTTCTCTCATGAGTGCCAGTTATTTGTCTTCAACAGTTGGAAGAGTTGGGAGTTTAGGGAAAGTATGTGGAAATCCCTATTTTGTTTTATGCAGCATTTAGATATTTTAAATTCCTTCTATTCAAAATATGAAAAAGTTTGTGCATTTTGGCAAATTCTTCATAAATTGAAATTAAATTGTCCCCAGTTGAATGACAAAAATTCTGTTCACAGCATGAGGACTTTTTTGAATGAACCAACTACTAATACACTATAGTAAATGTCAAAAGGAACGATTCTGACTGTTGTCACAAATTAGGGAGTACATTCACAATTTGTCATCTAGTGCAATGCCCTGCTCTGTGGAGAAATCTTAGGCTACTTTAAGGCTTATTTTGGCTGTTATGCCTTTTGCCTATTTCCTTAGGAACCTAGCATGAAGGGTAGATAAAAATTACTTTAAGGGCCAATATCCAACAGTTTCATTCTGCTAACATAGCTGAAACTCTGGACATGGAGGCATACTTCTGGACTATGAACAAAGGGGGAATATTGGTACCCAGTTTCCAATTGCACAACTGGTTGAACAAGTGGAAATGTGTCTAGGGACCACAAGATTAAATGAGCTATTGTATATACAAATACAAAAACCAACATCATGCCAGTAATGATTTCTATACAGTCTTTTCCTTTCCTAACATACACATACGCTTATACTTTCCCCAAGATTTGATTGAGGCTGCAGTGTTTATTCCCTAGAAATTTCCTGCAAGTCACTCATGAGAATGTGTCATGCCATCCACCGGAGTTTGGTTCCAGTATCCACTCTGGATAACAAAATCAATGGATGCTCAAGTCCCATTAAATATAATGGAATAATAATAATAATAATAATAATAATAATAATAATAATAATAATAATATAGTAAAATCATGGTGTCACCCAGTGTGGGGGTGGGGGCAGCACACACTCCCTCCCCACCGCCTCCCCATCCTTTTCCTAATGAGGAAAAGGGTGTGATGGTACATGGGGAGTGTGCAGTGATGGTGCATGAGGATGGGGAGAACATGGGGGGAATGCACAGGAATGAGGGCATGTGGGGGAGTGCATGGGGACAGCATGCAGGGAAATGCAGGGCACTTAAACTGGTATCATATTGCATTATTTCTATAGTGCAAATGCACCCTACGTTTCACTGACAGTGAAGAGATTACATTATCTTAAATGTAAGCATTGCAAATTAACTAGTCTTTAAATAAGTTTGTGAAAAATACTTGAACTTTTATGAGGTTCCTGGGAATTAATGTGGTCTTTGCAATTCATATGCCAATAGGATGTCATAATGCATATCAGAAAATTATTGTGTAATGAATGAGGAGGCTGGAATTAGCTGTGAGGGAGAAATAATAGCATAGCTTCCAGCAGAAAACATATGCATCCGAGGAAGTTGGCTCAAGTCTATAAAAGCTAATGCTACCTGTTGTTTTCTTTCAGTTATTCTCAAAGGTGCCATAAGACCACTTTGCAAGCAGACATTTCCAGTCCAACCATGACATTGTGTAAAGGAGAATTTTACTTTTCATTACAATGAAAGATATCTCATGTACAGGTTGTTCAATAAATCAGTGCAAGCACATCAGTTCACAGAGCTCTCCTCTTCCTGGGCTGCCATCATCCTGAAATAGACTTTAGATTTTGGGCTGCAGAAAAAGTAAATACTGTAATAATAATGAGAAGATTCTTTTTAAAAAAAAGAAGAAGACGAAAAGTAGATTTTGAAATTAAAATCTTTGGTTCCTTGAGGACTAAATGAAGAACTTAAACTTAAATTTATAGAAACATAGAACTGGGAGATACCACAAGGGCCATCCAGCTCAACCCCCCCGCCATGCAGGAAGACACAATCAAAGCAACTGGGAGATACCATAAATGGCCACCCAGCCATATTTATTTTTATGTTTTTGTGTAGCCCCTGAAGAAGACCACTGAAATATATACAGGCCAAAACACATCGGGGGGGGGGTGTTCCAAAATAAAAACAATCATTCACTGAGCACTTGGAAACATGTCTCCCTTTTTATTTTCCTGTGGATTCAATTAGGTACAATTAGTTTTTGTTTCTTATGCTGTTGTTTGCAACAGAAAGTTTCATTTGGCTTTTATAACTATATAGAGCAGAAGTGGACAAGTAGATAACAGAATGTACTGGACCTTCCCTATATGTGTCAAAGCTTTATCACTCCCGCTGTGCCATGGCAGCAGACACAAGATGGGATAGAGGGAGCTGCAATTTCCCTTTAACTGTCATTCAGGCAGATGCAGTGTTTTCACTTATTGAAGGGTTGTTTGGGTATTGGGGGTTTGAAGGCTGTACATAGACTAAAAGCCATACTTTCCCCACTCCAAATGAACATATATGTTTGAGAAACTTCTCTGATCTTCCTACTATCACTTTAGTATCATGGTTTTGTCTTATACCTCTATAATGTGATCAAGTCTGAACACATTCTTTCAGACCTTACACTGCACAGGATTTACTATTTGATATAAAATTCATCATTCTTCAGTTTGTGTAGTAAGACCACAAAGTCTAAAAGTAAGCACCACTGAACTCAGATGTTATTCTGAATATGCACGCAAAGACTTGCTCTGTAAACTAATAAAATGGGTACATAACAAGCCCCAAACACATGTAAAATTTACTTTTATTGCACTTCCCTTTCTCATTGGCTTGCAAGCTGTATGTTTATATTGATCCTCCTTATACTTAGCCCTCATGAACAATCCATTCCATAATTTAAATTCCTAGTAGTGATTTGTCTTCTTTGGAATAGCTAAACAGAACGCTTTATTCAAGTGAACAGTAATGAAATGTGAAGCCTAGCATTTGGTAAGCTAGTGCGTGTTATTTGTTAGAGCAGCATTTAAAAAAAACACTACTCATACCATGACAGCCCTTAAGCTTGAGCAAGATTGCATATCATTCAGAAAAACAGTTCAGATATCCAATCCTATTTCTCCACTTTTGGAGACATAATATAAAATTATACACACACATACAGATAAGAGCATAAATGTTCCTTTTATTAATACCATTGTGGAAAGACTGGGGCTCACATGTCCAGAGAGTTTTGTCCTGCCATACTACAAGAAAAATCAAATTAAATTTTATCAAGTAAGAAAATATGTGTTTACTTATATTAGGTGTATGTATCTCACGATTGTGGTCCCATGCTGCCTTTAAAAATAAAACCAGAATACATTCCTCTTTAGACATAATGAAAGGCATAAGGATACCAAAAGTTGAATATGAGAAGTCATTAAATGCATAGGGTTTTTTTGTTTAATGTTTCTAGCTCTCACTGTCGAAACACTTGTTGATAGAAAGTATACCTCCAGGGTAATCACATCAGATTGTTTTACTCATTCTTTCTGCAGTAGCCTTTTCTGAGTTACAAAATTCACACAAGAAATCATTGGGAAGGGAATCCAGAAACTGACATGACTGTTTGCATCATTCACATTTTTCTTTTTGTCTTTGGCATTAACCTAAATTTAATCCTACATTTGTTCAAGGAAAACCTATAGCTGCTTTTGTTGCAGTCATACTATGGCAAAGTCCCTTCACACCAGGGGCAGGTAACTTAATACCTGGGGGTCACCAAATATGGCCATTGCTGCCATTTTGTTTGTAGTGGCAAAGAATGGAGGTAAGAGAAGAGGCTCTTCACAATCAAATGGCAGCTTTGCTCCTGCTTCCTTCAGGGGCAGTACAGACGGGAGGCTCCGTGCTTCCCCTGTAAGCCCCGTGTTTGTGCTGCAGCACAGATGCACCACAAAAAAAGAACCACTTAGAGCTGGAAGCAGGAAGGGGTGCCACCATGACACCACTTCCTGCCAGCAACGTCTGGTCACTCTATGACAGCGGTGGCATCATGGTGGCCCCCATATGGATGGGAGGCTGCCATGATGGTGCCGCCGTCACGTGCTAGGGTTCCAGAGCGTGTGAATGCTGTGCACTCCGGAAATATAGTATCGGCGATGGCACACCACTTTTGGCCCGTCTGTGCTGGGCCTCAACTGGCTGGACAAGAGTAGAGTCAGCATGCTTGTAGGAACAAGCAGGAACATGTATGAAGATTCCACACTCTGGGCCAAAATAAGAAATAAAGCCAAATAGGAAAATCCTTTCCTGCTGTGTTATTGTGGCCAATGGTATTGTGGTCCTCTTCAAGACTTCCAACAGTTCTTCTTAACCATAAGGCTCCTCTTATATCTGGCTTGAGCTTTTGGCATAAGAAACTCACTGCTATTCCTGGAGGTGAAGTGAAATAAAAGTACTTTTCAATAAAAGTGGTTAGGACCTCCAGTCACCCTGAGACAAGTAATACCAAGTACTCTTTGCAATGAGGTAATTTTTGCCATAGATTAGGAGTTAACTCCATGGGGGTTGTAAGTATTTCATTGTGTTAGTGTGTGCCTACCTTCCAACTCTCCCTATTATTCAGGGACAGCCCAGATTAATCCTCTGTGATCCCACTTTTTCAGCTGCTTTTAAAATGTGACAGTTTCTCCCTCCTCCTCCCACTTCCCCCCTTTGTCCGCAGCTTACTTCAGTTGTTGCAAACTGAGTTCAAAAGTATAAAAGTAGTTTCTACTCAGGCCCTGCATTGGCCAAAAGACCACCCCCCCAGCCCCACTATCCTTGCATCATCCTATTCAGACAAGGTCCAGCAAAAATGTCAGTCTGGTGTGGGCAGTCCAAACAATGTCCAGAATCAGGGCACAGAAGTTTAAGATTAATTAAAATAACTTACTTGCTGCTCCAGATCTCATACAGATACAAAGCCCTCCATTTCTATGTCACAAAGGCTGTCTACATGAGCATCTGACTGGGCTGCTTGGTATTATTATTGTTGTTGTTGTTGTTGTTGTTGTTTATTTCTAAAGCGCTGTAAATGCGCTTTAGAAATAATGGGACGGGGCTGTGGAAATCCTAGGCTGGGACAGCAGACCTTGACTAAAAGAATGGAGGGTACTAGTGGGAATGGAAAGAGAAAGAAGTTCAGATGAATAGGCACCAGCCCATGCAGGGCTTTAAAGGTCAACAACAGAAGCTTATACTCAATACGGAAGGGAAAGGGGAGCCAGTGAAGGGATGATAATAAAGGAGAAACATGGTCAAAGCGGCGAGCAGATGTAATGATGTGTGCCGCTGAATGCTGAACAGAAATTAAAGGACAAAGAAGAGAATGAGGAGAAGAGAGAGAAGTATGTCTTCTGTCAATGCAGATAATTCATTCTGAGGTTACAATGAGATGCCCAGCATGTGACCATTGCTGGACACCTTGTTCTGACCTCAGATATGAAAGACCTGTGGCTGGTAGCAAACATGCCAACCATCTCCTTGGGATGCCCATGCAGACAGCTGCCACAGCACAGAAATGGAGGCCAAGGGAAGGGGGGGGCATTTCAGGGCAGCTATGGGGCCAGGATTCTTTGGGCTGCCCCAGAGTATTCTCGCCAATGCAGACAAGGCCTCAGTTAACTCATCAGGAAGAGAGGAGAGAGGTGGAATCTCGCCCTTCTCAGTAGGCTGAGGCAATAGCAAAATGCTGCATCATGTCCTAGCTTGGGTTTTCCTCCTCCTTAATAACTTTGGCCATCTTGCCCACACTCTGATGTTGTTTGGCATTTTTGGTTTTCATCTGGGAAATATTGATGTATGTTTTGTGGGGATAAACTGAGAAAGAAGAACCATTTCACTCTTATTTTCCTTCATGAGACAAAATTTCCAGCCTCAAGACATGAGCATTTCCCCTTTAAATGTTCCTTGCAGATGTTATTTTACTAATGGCTGAGCTTATTTCAATAAAGAGCTCATTGTTTCATAGGCATTATTTATTTATAGGTCTGAATCATTAACTGCTTATTAAGAGTCCATGCAATGAAGATGTTACCCACACAGGACTCCAAATAATCTGAGCAGCTCCTTTGCGCTTGGTTAATTTTTGTATATTTTTTTTCCCTTCATTGGAACCAAATCTTAAGTATTTGAATGCATTAGGTCCTTTTAAATTATGGCTCCTGATGCTTGTGGAATTATACAGAGAGCTTTAAATGGCCAGCCTACTTTATTTTTATTTTTTTAAGAAAGGGATTTAGGACTCCCCTTCCCCCCCCCCCACACTAAAATGTGTTTAATTTTTGTAATGAGAGCAAATTCTCACATTTCAAAAGTAACCTGATAAGTGGAATGACGTTAATTACTGGTGCAAAGAATATCATTTTCCAATTACTTTCTATATTTACTTTTGGGGAGCGTTTCAGAGGTGTTCTGACAATTTTTCCAGTTTTATGCCATTCCCTTATCAATCCAAAGGCTTTTTAAAGTATAATGGAAAAGCAATGAGCATCTCAATTAATATTTTTTAAACATTCTAACAAGAAGCATCTGTGGATTACCTGTAAAAGTGTTATAATGACTAATGTAAATATTTTTAATAAGTACCTTTCCAAGCGCTGAGCAAGCTTATATTAATCCAATTGCAAAGAGGCCCATGTGGTATTCTTGCACATATGTTCAACATTTTGGAGTGTCATCCCTAATTATAGGCTATTAAAAGCTTGTTGCCTTCAAAAACTGAAGCTGGGGTTTAATGGAAGTATCACATTCAGCACTGAAAACCAGCTGGAGGTTAGCTACGTGCTCACAGCCATGCAACTCTGGATAGATCTGACCATCCACATGCTGTTGGCATCAGCCAGTAATTTTCTCCCAGTGAGTACAATTCAAGCTGAAATGATTTCTTGTACTGAGAAAATGACACATAATAGACAAGCTGGAATATATTCAGGAGGCCTCTAAAACATCCCTGGATTTGTTGTCGCTTTTTTGCGATAAACATACCACCAGTGTCGCCTGGTGTCTTATTATGATAAGTCAGAAGAGAAAGATAAAGCAGCTTAAATTTGATACTGGAGATAAAAGATGTTTTGGGAACAGGATTTGGGGCATTGTTGAAAGATATATGGTTCTCTTCCCCTTCTACCACAGAAATGTTTATTACAAAATTCACTTTGCAGGGACTTTTCTGGCTGGAACACTCAGTGTCATACCAATCCTGTCTGTTGTTCTTCAGCTAATTATATACCACACACACCTGATCTAGTGGAAATAATTTCCACCCCGAACAATGTATTCCTAACAAGAAGTGTTGACCTTTGCAGATTGGTCCCTTTCCAGTCCTTGTTTTTAGAGCAAGGACATGGTGTCAACATTCTCTGTGGCAGTTTGTACAAGGAGGTTCATTTAGATGAAAGGTTTGTGTTTTTTTAAAGTGTTGATCAGCAAAACTCAAATTGGAATGTGCAAGGTTAGGGGCATAACAAAAAGTCATTTTAGGAATGTTATGAAAGTCAAACTGAAATGGCTTGCAACAACTACTGTAAGCTACCATCTGGCAGGTTGGAGCATGTGGTAGAAATACTGTAACAGGACAAAGACTTGTTATCACACTATTTCAGTGTCTGAATTTGTCAGAGCTTGGAAATGTTACTTTTTGAGATTACAACTCCCAGTGTCCCCCTAACAGCACTTGTCATGCTGGTTGAGGGATTTAGCCCTGCAGTTCCCACAGGGTAGCTGAATTTGTGTATTACAGCAAAAAGCAACAACGTGTCCTGTGGAACCTTAAAGACTAAAACATTTATTGTAGAATTACCTTTTATGACAGTACCTGAAATAGGTCATAGGCCATGCAAGCTCAAGCTATAATACATTTTGAAGTTGAAGGCTTTCACAGCTGGCATCCATAGTTTTTTGTGGATTTTTTGAGGCCAAAAAGCCTGAAAAACCAACAAAAAATTATAATACATTTATTAGTCTTGGACTAATTAGTCAAGGTGGACATGCTTGGACATGACTGAACTGGATAATTTAACTATGGTATTAAATGGTAAATGGAAGGAAGGTTGAAACAGAGACTGAGCATTGTTATCAAACTTCTGTAAAGTACAATGGTCTATTAAATAATAATATGAACAATTATATTGTGTATAGTTAAAGAATGTGCTAAGTAAGAATAATGAAATTAAATGTCTGTAGATAAAAGAATAAAAAATTAAATAGAACTGATAAATATTGTTCTGAATATAGAGGTGGATAGAATAATAAACTAATTAATTAGTAATTATATAATTTAATATTGGATAAATAGAGAAGAAATGGAGAGAATATTGCAGTAGGAAGGATTTGTGGTGGAGGATGGGAACTGTTGCCTTAATGCCAATGCACAGTCAAAACCCAAGCTTTCAACCATTCCTTTTTAAAATAAAATTCAAGGGACTTTGGGCATGTATACACAGGCCAAATGAGGTTGTTTCCCCTCTGTCCTCATAGCAGCCTGTCTACACAACAAAGGGTCAAATACTCAATTCAAATGTGGACTGTCTTCACAATAGAAGGCCAGTTCCACACTGAATCCTACCTTTCCCTCCCTTAAACTTATCTTTTGCTCTATATTTTGCTGGAAATTCTGGAGCATTCCATAGCAATGTCAGGTGGCTGTTTATACACATGTCCCTCTGTTTCACCCACAGTGCCACCACCACTAGCGCAAGTCACTCCATCTGAGGTCACAATGAGGTGCCAACCATTGATTGATGCTGAGTGCCTCATTTCTAACCTGAGAAGGAGTTACCTGCACCAATGGTGGGGCACCAAGTAGTACAGTGGGACACATGTATAGGCAGCTGATCAGTGTCACTGTGGAGTGTGGAGACAACAGTGGGAATCAGGGCCAGCTGAGAGTATTCTAGCCAATACAGAGCCCCTCATCATAGCTTTTTAATGTCCCTAACAAAGGCTATCATGATCATCAATTCACTTATATCCTGGCATCTCCCTCAAACTCAGGGACTCAAAGTAGCTTACAGAAAATTATAGAGAAGAAAAACAAATAAAAACACACAGCCAAACATAATATCTATAGAAGTAAAATCATTTAAAACCAAATCCATTAAAAGGCAAAAAAATTAAATAAAATTCAGTGATACCATGCCCTTGAAGTCAATTTCCAAAAGCCCACTGGAATAGCTTTAGAACAACAGGGGAAAACAATGAGGCATAAGAGATGGGAAATAACTACATTTAAAAATCAAAAACGGGAGATATGGGCATGTGTCTAGGCTCTAGATACAGACTTCTTGATCAAGCCTGAATTGCATCCTGCAATGTGACATGCAGCCTATCACAGATTGCAGAGTTGTTGCTGTTTAAAAAGACAAGCAATTAGAGGTTGAGCTTGACATGTGGAGTGATGATTGACTTACCCTGACATCTCCAAAATGAGATGTGACAAAATCTCATTTATGTAACAATTTCATTTTTTTCTAAACTAAAAGGCAATTTGATTTTTTTCTAGATAAAATGATGCTCAGGATACTAGGTTATTTGACTTTGATAGACATGAATCCATTAAAGCAATAAGGCATAACAACGCTTGTGGAAATAGCAAAATACAAATTTATATTGATTCCAGGTGAAATTGTTACTACTTTATAAGTCATGATAAATCTTTCTTTTTTTTAAAAAAAAAAAAAAGCTTGCTTCTCCCACTATCCACTCAAAAAGTGGCTAAGAGTTTTGCTCAACAATTTTTTGGATTGGTCCATAAATAATCTCAACAGGAAGTTCACAAGTGGTCATACTCATTGTTTTGGTAATAGACCTCCGCTCAAGAGAAGGCAAACAGCATTACAAATTGATAGCATGTTAGATAATATGACTATTAGAAAATAATACAATAGTTCTTGCAGCTGCCACAAACACATTACTGTTGTATATGGCAAATAATAACTGAGGCAAAGCAATAAGTTATTTAATTATCACACAGTTACTCCATATTTCCTTATTTTAAAAAGCTGTTTTCCCAATTTTTTTACCTGGTATCATACCAAATCCATGGAATCCATTTTCAGTTGTAGGAATTGATATGACACGCATCAAGTAATATTAAAGATACATCACTGAGTATATGTAAGTCATACCCTCCAACTTTGCACAGATGCAAACCAGGACATGTGTGGCCAAACAACATCAGAGTGTGCCAAATGGCAAAAGCTATTAATGAGTAAGCACACATAAAGAGAGGCTTCAGTAGTTTTCTTTTGCCTGAGCCAAATGGGAAAGGCAGGATTCCACCCCACCTGCCATATCCTCTCTGCTGAATTAATTGGTGCAAACTACTTTTGCACTTTGAATTCAGTTTGCAGTTACTAAAGTAAGCTAAGGACAAAGAGAGAAAGTGGGAGGAAGAGAGAGAATCTGGGACATTTTTAAAGCAGCTGAGAAAGTGGGAGGAGAGAAAAATAATTGGGACTATCCCTACCAAATTAAGAGAGTTGCAGAGTATGTAAAATACATTTCTCTTTTTGCTGAACAACTGCAACCCATCTTCACACATTTCACATAATTAGAAAGCAGTGCTAGGCTTCCAGGCAGGCCAAACTCTATGATCTCTCACTATACAGAGAGAGAAAGCTAAGGCAGTTGTCATTAGATGAAACATTAAGAACTTATTACAATTCAGAGCACAGTTGCTGCTACTATCAAAAGGCTTGTGGAACCAAATATCTCTTTCTATTAATATTCAGGACGCAACACAGCCAATTTTATAAAATCATTTTATCTACAATTTGATACTACAGATATGTGTCACCAACATCTTTAGAGGAGAGCCTGAGGTGGTACTGATGCATTATAAGTTTTTAAAAATACAAGTTTATAATAACTTAACAACTCAAATAAGAGCATTAATCTGTTTTCATCTCAGTAAATCAGGCTGCTGCTACACTGCAGAATAAATGCAGTTAGACACTGCTTTAACTGTCATGGACCCATCTTATGGAATAATGAGATTCTTAGTTTATTGTGGCACCACAGCTGTCTCACAGAGAAGGCTAAATATCTCACAAAACTACAAATCCCAGATTTCCACAGCATTCAGTCATGGCAGTTAAAGTGGTGTCAAACTGCATCAATTCTGCTGTGTAGTTACAGCATCACTTTACAGTGATAGTGTAGGTTGATCCCAAAATAAGCATATCTGGTAGGATCACATATAATCACAGAATATATGTGATTAATTTTTCTTCTACTTAGTTTGTGGTGCTGCAACTCCCAGAATCCCCTATTCAGCATTTTGTTTGCCAATTGGGTATTGTTGGACATGTAACCCAAAATAGTAACTTTTCGAAGTTCTGGCAGTGGCCACCTAGATACACCACCCCCACTACCCCGACTTTGCTGATGTTTTCATCTGGATTAGATAGAATGGTATAAGTGGTATAAATAAGTTCTTGCTTTTGTCTTGATCACTCTTTTACTCACTGTGAACAGTAGCCTAGAAAACCCAAGCACAACTATCTAGACCTGGAAAAAGAGGATTTGTTCCTGTTCACTAAGAATCTGTGCTCAATTCATTTCTGTGACAGTTCTTCCGTGCTGACAGAGTGTCCCTAGGTCTCTTAATACTGCAAATAAGTGTCTCTAAATAAAAGACCAGTGGTTATCAAAATTTGGTTCTCCAGATGTTTTGATTCTAGCTCCCAGAAGCCTCAGCCATCATGGCCAATGGTCAGGAATTCTTTTTTTTTTTAATATAATTTTTATTGAGTTTTCTGTTCATACAAAGCTGAGTATAATGGTATTACATTATAATGATCCAGCAAATCATATTTTCCATATTCAAATATTCAATAATCAGAAAGAGTAAAGAAAGAAAAAAGAAATACAAAAAAGAAAATACAAAAATAAATAAATAAAAATAAGCTATTTTCCGTTTGTACACATATCTTGAATTTTACAAAAAGAAAAAAGAAAAGAAAAGAAAGAAGAAGAAAAAAAGAAAGAAAGAAAAGGAAAGCTTCTCTTTTTCTTAAGTTTCTAACAGACATTTCCATTTGCGTTTGCACTGTTGCACTGTTCTGCCAAGTGATAACATTGATAGGTTGTCCATTATTGCATACTCATATATTTTTGCTTCCCATTCTTTAATTGGGGGACCGTAAGATTTCTTCCAATATTTGGCATATATATTTCTAGCTGCCGTTATCATATAAATAAGCTTGCTGCTATCATCTCGATTCAGCTTTAATATATCAGGATCGATTATATTCAATAGAAAAAGTTCTGGTGAAAAGGGCACACGTTTTTCCATATAATTTGTAATATTCTTAAATATATTTTTCCAAAATTTCCTTACTACCTTGCATTGCCACCACATATGAAAAAACGAGCCCGGGGTTTTCTTGCATTTCCAACAATTGATATTATTAGATTTTTAAATTTTTGCCAATTGGATGGGTGTTAAGTAACTCCTAAAGAACATTTTAAAATAATTTTCCTTTAAATTGTTACACATTGAAAATTTATGAGTGTTTGACCATGATCTTTCCCAACAATCCATTGATATATTGTTTCCAATATTTTGCATCCACTTCAACATATTAATTTTCACAACTTCGTTTTCCATCTCGATCCTTAGGAGAATCTTATAAAGTTTGGAGATCATATGTTTTTCCCCTCCTGTCAATATTTTATCTACAATATTCCCTTCATGTTCGAGGAATTCTGACAGCTGAAGTTGACAGCAGCTGGAGGACCAAAGATAAAGTGTCACTGTGACAATACACAGTGAAAGAATGATGCAAGGAAAACAATCCGATATTTCTTTACAATGTCATTTTCTGCATTTATATACATTTAACTAGTAATGGAGAGATACAGTCCACTTAAAGCATGACAGGAGATGTAGGTATAATGGCTAATCTAATATTCAATTTGAAAAGATGCACAAGTGCAAAGTACGAATCCAATCACATTAACTCTTATAATGATGAAAATAGCATGACCCCAGAATGCCCATTCTCTATCGCTGATTGATTGTTTTAATAATTTTAGATGAAATTTTATTGCTATTATTATTGTTATGTGAAATTATAATGTTATCTGCTGCATTTTATTGTGTTGAAAGCAGCCTCAATCCTGTGGGAGAGGCGGGATAAAAATAAAAATGCATTATTATTATTATTATTATTATTATTATTATTATTACACCTGAGATCTGTCTTTACTCTCAATTTCATTAACAATCCCAGATTCATGAGCATCCCCTTAGCAGGAGAACAAACTATATCAACACTAACCACATACTCAATTTACTCAGTCACAAATTAATAGTTAATATATAACTACATTGACTGATAAAGTGGTTAACAGACAGGTCAGGACTGCCCCATTTTTCAACCCCTAACCCAAATAAATAATACACAAATAAATTCTAGGAATTTAGTTTTATTAAAAGACCTTTAATCCTCTTCACAGAACAATACACCAGATTCCTTGGAATGAAGTAACAATTATTGAACTCAAAGGTGGGCAACATGTGGACACCCCATTGTTGTAAGTCCCATCAACCCTAGGCTGTATAACCAATGGTGAGACATGGTAGGAGGAGGAATGCAACGACATCTGAAAGGCTAGAAGTTGCTTTCTCTTGCTTTGACCTACTTGCTGGAGTGCAGGTACCCCCATTAACATCTCAAAAAGGTAGAGAAAGACAAATAAGAACATAAATGGTGCAGAAAATCAATTGCAACTGAACAATCTGATTGGAATATCTGAGGCCCAAGAAAAGAACTACTGAAATTACAACTTAAAAATTACAAGCAAAATGTAAAACCAAGACTTAAGAATTGAGATTCAAAGCTATTGGACAGTAAAAACTCAAACTAAGCTTTGCTTAGTATACATTACAATCTATGCAATGCATGTTCATCCCCTCCCTTCCAACTCAAAACACACCCACACCAGCCAAAGCTCAGACCTCAGAGTTTGGTCATGTTTTGGAAGCCCTTATAAACATAAATGGGGAGGTTGGGCAGGCATGCAACTGTTTTTGGGAGACTTGCAAGTTGGTTGATAGCACAGGAATCGGGGTCTTGCTGGCAGGTGAAGAAAATGCTGTCTGGAGAATACATGGAGGGGTCATCATCAAAATAGTTGTAGGGTCTCAGAAGGAATCCAAGCTCATTCCCTAGTGTTGCAGTGTTAGGAATGTCCTCAGCATGTGGAATATGTAGGAAGCCAGTAGTGATCCAGGCAACCAAATCCTTGCAAAGGGAAATGCAAAACACAATGTTATTTACGTCAGAAGGAAAAGCCCTGGTAAGAGAACAATGTTCAGGCCTGATGCAGGAGAGAAGTTAGCTAAACTGAGCAAGTGTGGTGCAATAGATATTGAATTATACCTCAGTACAGGGTTGGAGAACCCGTGGCCCTCCATATGTCATTAAATTTCAGCTTCCATCTTCCTTTGACTATCGCCATTATCTATGCTGGGCAGTGCTGAGGACAGCTGAAGAATAACAACCTCTTGTTACCAAAGATGTCCCCCAACTGGTTTAATATAATCTAATAATTATAGAAGTAAACTCCCAGTACATTCTTATGCTGTACATGTCTTCTTGTTGTTGCTGTGTGCTTTAAAGTTGTTTCCGATTTATGGCAATCCTAAGGCAAATCAATCATAGGGCTTTCTTGGCAAGATTTGTTCAGAGGAGGTTTGCCATTGCTTTCCCCTGAAGATGAAAGCATGTGACTTCCCCAGGGCCATCCAGTGAGTTTCATGGTTGAGCTGGGACTCAGATCCTGGTCTCCAGAGTTGTAGACAAACATTCAAACCACTACACCATGCTACACCAGAATAAATCCTATCCAGAAAATAAATCTGTCGATCTTGGCCACAGGAAAGTGAGTACAGGATTCCAGCCTAGACTGATGAGTGGGAGAAAATGATACAGCTGGGGAACTATTTAATCCACCCACTGTGCACCAAGGAGCTCCCTCTGTATTGTGAAATTAGAGAATGCTATCTCCCATCCTTTTCATTTTTCATTTTCTTAGGCAGCAAGGCAGAACAAGCAAGAAGGATGAGCAACCTGGACAGGTACCTTCAGTGGCTGGCATTAGGACCCCTACTGGGAAGTGGATATTAGATAAGGTTGGATAATATGGGGTAATGTTTAACTCAATACAGATCCTGGTGTGAAGAGAAGATTGTTAAAAGTAGCATGTGGTAATTTTCAGGTGTAGAATTTTTGTATGTATGATAACAGAAGGCAGCTTTGCTTAAAAGTCAAAGCAACATGTAGAAAAAATTAATCCAGCAAATTTTGATAACCATTGGTCTTTCATTTTAGTGTAAAGACACATTTGCTGAGATAACAGAATGTAGACAGTGAGGGATACATCTGCAGAAACATCTTGTCTGATTATGATGATAATTTGGATGGTTTTGATTATTGTGTTGATTTTGATGGTTTAAGTGTTTAATGTGTTTTTATTTGGTTTCAAATAATGTTTAGTAGAAATCTTGAGACCTACAACAAACAAGGATAAAAATGTATTCTATAATTCTACGTATATCATTTTTTACTTAACGTAATTTAATATAACATATAATTAACTAAGTAGCAGAGATGCTAGGAAACACTGCTAATGAATTGCAAAGATGTGTATCAGAACAACAGCAAGAGTACTTAATGAGCATTGGTGTCTGATGCACAATGGGACTCATGCACATTGGTGCCTGATGGGCATTGACCCCATTGTGCATAGGTTCCATTGCACAGCTGTGATTTTGCTGACTCTGCCACATAGTAAAATCATAGAGTTGGAAGAGAGCACAAGTCCATCAAGTCCAATCCCCTGCCATGCAGGAAGATACAATCAAAGCACTCCCAACAGATGGCCATCCAGCCTCTGTTTAAAAACTTCTAAAGGAGGAGACTCCACCATTGTCCAAAGTGGCATATTCCACTGTCGAACAGCTCCTACTGTGAGGACGTTCTTCCTAAAGCTGAGGTGCAATATCTTTTCCATAGCTTGAATCCATTGCTCCAGGTCCTATTCTCTGGAGCTGCAGAAAACAAACTTGTTCCATCCTCAAGATGACTTCCTTTCAAATTATTAAACAGGACTCCTAGATCCCTAGTAACATAAAAGCAGTCCTCTGCTGGATACAGACATTACAAAAAATGTGTAATTCTAATTCCTTGCTTATGTAAGTCCACTTACAAAGACATAACTTCCATAAGGGATTCCAGCCACTGTGAACGAATGAATGTATGAATGAATTGGCATGGGGAAAATCAACAGACTTAACCTTTCCTGCATTTTCCACGTCTTCCCTTAAAGGCATTTCCCCCCTCCCCCATACATACACTCCCAGATAGTTTTTTCCACAGTGTTTTATAGTCCATGAGGAAGGTCAACCAAGTATAATTTTACTAAAGCTTTTACTACAATGCCTGAATTTTAAAAAGGGTCAATTGAAATTGTTAAAAATCATGTCCTGAAATGTTGCATGAGACTTGATGTTAAATTACAGTGCATCATTTCCGACTACCTGGCATCTGATTTTCCATTGTCTGACCATCATTTAATTTCTTTTACTCTTACTTATATCCCACCTCCTCATCGTACTGTCCAGCGCCATTTCCGCGACCTTCAGTCTGTTAACTCTGACCATCTCAGTCAGACTTTGAATTCATCTCTCTCTTCTCTTGATCTTGGGGACTCTGCTGATTCAGCAATGTCTTTATTTAATTCCACTCTTTCTTCAACTCTCAACAGCTTTGCTCCTGTATCTGTACGTGTGTCTTCCCCCATGACTAGGCCTCAGCCCTGGCTCACTCCCACTATCAGGTTCCTCCGGTCCTGCTCTCGAGCAGCCGAACGTCTTTGGAAAAAGTCTAGGGAACTGGCCGATTTCATTCATTATAAATTCATCCTTTTATCTTTTTTCACGCGCTCTGTCTATGGCAAAACAGAACTATTTTAAATCACTGATCTGCGCTAATGAGAGGCGTCCGCAGCGTTTGTTCTCCTGCTTCAATACACTACTAAAACCTTCCTCTCCCCCGTCTTCTCATCATTTTCCCCCACTGACTTCGCCAACTACTTCATCACAAAAGTCACTACTATTCGATCTGAAATAGTTCCTCCCGACTTGCCCCCTACCACTAACCTCCTGGTACCTTCTACTAATAAACTCTCTGGGTTTCCCCCTGTTTCTCTGGATGAACTCTCTAAGCTGCTAAATTCTTCCAAACCTACTACCTGTTCTCTTGATCCTATTCCCTCCCGTCTCCTAATCTCTATAGCCCCTTCTCTTCTGCCCTCACTCCTCTATATCTTTAATCTCTCTCTCTCTATGGGTTCCTTCCCTTCTGACTTCAAACATGCTCTCGTTTCCCCAATTCTGAAGAAACCCTCTCTTGACCCCTCTTCTTTGTCTAGCTATCGTCCAATTTCTTTTCTTCCTTTTCTTTCTAAGGTCCTAGAACGGGTCGTTTATTCTCGCTGTATTAAGTTTCTTGAAGCCAACTCCATCCTGGACCCCTTCCAATCTGGCTTCCGCCCACGGCACTCTACAGAGACAGCCCTCACCAAGATCTCAAATGATCTCTTGCAGGCCAAGGCAAACGGCCTCTACTCTATTCTCATTCTTCTTGATTTGTCTGCAGCATTTGACACTGTTGATCACTGTCTCCTGGTTGATTTACTTTCTGACCTTGGGTTCGCCGACTCTGCTCTCAACTGGTTTAAATCTTACTTGTCAGATAGATCTTTTGCAGTGGTCACGGGTGGTCTGACTTCATCCTCTGTTCCACTATCTGTTGGAGTTCCCCAGGGCTCTGTCTTGGATCCCCTTCTGTTCTCTCTATACACACTGTCTCTAGGTAAACTCATCAGTTCTTTTGGTTTCTTCTATCATCTGTACGCCAACGACTCTCAGCTGTATCTCTCCACCCCTGACCTTTCGACGGGGCTTGAACAGCAAGTTCCTTCTTGTCTGACTGCCATCTCTCAGTGGATGCGGCTTCAGCGCTTGAAGCTCAACATGTCTAAGACTGAGCTTCTCATCTTTCCACCTAAACCCACCCTTCATTATTCCTTTTCTGTTTCTGTCGACGACACTTCTATTCAACCGGTTCATCAAGCCCGCAGTCTTGGCTTCATTTTTTACTCTTCTCTGTCATTTATTCCCCAGATCCAGGCCATCGCCAAGACTTGTAGATTCTTTCTCCACAACATTGTCAAGATCCGTCCATTCCTCTCAATCTCTACTGCCAAGACTCTGGTCCATGCCCTAGTGGTTTCGCGACTAGATTATTGTAACCTCCTTCTGACAGGGCTTCCTCTTTCACACCTCCATCCTTTAATCTCTGTCCAGTATTCAGCTGCCCGTATTGTCACATCTGCTCGCCGCTTTGACCATGTTTCACCTCTTTTATCCTCCCTTCATTGGCTCCCCTTCCCCTTCCGCATCCGGTACAAGCTTTTGGTATTGACTTTCAAAGCCCTCCATGGATTGGCCCCTCCTTACTTATCTGACCATCTTTCTCCTTACATTCCTACTCGCACCTTCCGCTCTTGTAGTCAAGGTCTCCTGTCACAGTGTAGGACTACCACTGCCCCCTCCCGAATTCGTCCCTTCTCGCTTGCTGCCCCTTACTCCTGGAACCTTCTTCCCCCACATGCACACCTCATCACTTCTCTACCCAGTTTCAAAACTGAATTAAAGACTATATTGTTTAGAGAAGCATTCCCAGAGATGAGCCCCTCTCTGACCCAGGAAGCCTCCTTTTAACCATCCATCAAGAAGCCAAGCCCTTCCTCCAGTCCATCTGCCTTGGTCCAGGCCTCGGAGGTGGAGAAGATCTGCTGGACCTGATCCTATTCCCCACCACCACTCCCTTCTCCTTTTGTGTCGTGTCTTTTAGATTGTAAGTCTGAGGGCAGGGAACCATCTGACTAAAAAATTTATGTACAGCGCTGTGTAAATTTACAGTGCTTTATAAATAAAGTTTAATAATAATAATAATGTAATCAGTGGGAAGGGGAGGAGGAAGGACACAAGGGAAGGAGAGAGGAAAGGAAACTTGGCAGGTTTAAGAGAAGACACCGGGTGCAAATCTTTGACTCTGGACTACTATCAAAATGAAAAGACTTGGAAGCTCTTATTATTTGGAGATGGTCTGGCTGAATCCATAGACTGAAGAGCTGTTCAAACAGACTAGTATACCTTCAAATAGGTGACCATACGTAAGGAATATGGAGAAATAGATGTATTGTGCAGCTGCTTCCAGTCTGAGGTCCAGGCCCAGCTATTAGCATCACTTTCCTAATACCAGTGTGATTTTTAGGTGACAGCCTATAAAGTTTACCAACAAGCCACTAGGAACCTTGTGACTCACCTGATTGACAATGGTTTCATTGTTTATGAAGTCAGCAAAGGCAACTGAAGGTGACCATGGATCAACCAGATTATAGATGCTGGTGCTGTATGGTTCATTCTCCTTCCGCTTGGTAACAGCCAGCTTGTACCTCAAAAGCAGACCAAGAGAACTTCTTCAGAAAAAAATAGTACAATTTCTTTCACTGAATTTATTTACAAGAAGGTAACTATAGGCCTGCTTCTTGGGCAAAACTATCACAAGGAGCCATACCATCATGGAATGCAACACAACAAAGGAGATTACCACACGTGGGTGCTTTTGCACTGTCATCATGCAGTTTCTTTACAATAGTAGCAATAACACTATTAAAATGCTTATTTCTACATTACCTTTCAATAACATGAGAGTCCTTGTTTTGGGAAGTCGAAGGCTTTCATGGCCGGCATTCATGGGTTCTTGTGGGTTTTTTAGGCTATGTGGCCATGTTCTAGAAGAGTTTGTTCCTTACATTTCACCAACTTCAGAGATGATGCCAGCCACAGAAGCTAGCAAAACATCAGGAACAAACTCTTCTAGAACATTACCACATAACCCGAAAAACCCACAAGAAACTGTAGTCCTTGTTTTGTGTTTCTAGCCTCTGTTTTCTGCACAATGCACATGACCCCAACCTCTACTCCCTTTTCCCCTGTACATGCATTTTTAAAATTTATTTTCTTTTGAAATCTCTCAGTGATGAGATTAGACCTGCAGTCATGAGATACTTTGGGCAACTCATTTTGAAAGATTCAGAAATCTTGAGTTCTTTGCTGTTGTTTTAATTTTGGAATTGATGGTTCTGTAGATAGCAACACATTCTTTTATCCTGCATCATTGGATGTTGTGAAATAGAAGACCATTTTGAGAGAACTGTTTACATGAATAAGTAAATTAACACCTCACCACATGTGATGAAACCATCCTTCTACTTCATTAAACCAGAAGATCCATGACATAATTGAAGCAAGGAGAAGGGTTTATGACACGCCCAGTTACACTACATCAGCTTTGCAATAATACTACTGTCGCTCTAAAACAATCCACACCTGCACAATCGCATGAATGTAGCGATATTGGCAGTTATTGATGGCTATTGATTGCACGATAATAATGGTATGACAATAGATCAGCAATGGATGAGTGACAGCGTCATGGGAAAACATGAGGAATCTTAGGTTGTAATTCCACTCCAATTCCATCACTAGCACCTTGTGTGATAATCTCCTAAATAAATCTGAAACATCAATTAATAAAAACTACACCGTAGTATTGTAAGCAGGATAAATAACTATTAAGGAATTTCCTGTAGACCAGGAAGGGTCTAAGTGCCTTTTGAATTTAGAGACAGAGGATGAACCTGTAAAAGAGTACATAAGGTGGACCCAAAGGTTTGGGCATAATGTTGAAATGGTTAAATGGGGAAAATGTGGTTCAAAGATATAAAATATATTTTGTGTAATAATTTAAAAGAAAACTTGTATAAGATGGTGTACAGATGGTATCTATTCCCAAAGAAGTTGTTGAAAATGTCCAAGAATGTTTCAAACTAATGTGGGGGATGTCAAGATAAGGAGAGTTGCTTTTTTCATATATGGTGGACTTGTAAGAAGGTGAAAAAATATTGGTCTAAGATTTGTATGTTAATTCAAAAAATTATTAAAGTGGATTTTGTAACGTTACCAGAAATGTTTATCCTGAGTATTGTGGGTAAAGAACTGGATAATAAATATAAATTACCTCTTCAATATATGATAACAGCAACAAGAACATTGTTTGCCCAAACCGGGAAGTGGACTAAAGCCCTGACAATGGAAGAATAGATTGTTAAGGTTGCTAAATTAGCCAAAAGTGCAAAATTAACCTGGGTTTTATAGGATAAGCCAATGCAAGACTTTTTGAAAGATTGGACATTGCTTTTAAACTTCTTGAGCAATTAGAAATCTGGCAATGTCATAAACTGTTGCTATGGTTATTAGTAATTCTAATATGATTATTTATTTGGATCTGTAATGGTAGAATAATTTTTTGCTCATTTATCTTTTCATTACGTTTAGGATTGTGGAGCTCAGAGCCCTATTGTGTTTTATATGGCTGTGGGCGGGGCATGCACTCCTTGGGACATATCGGCTCCACGTGGGTCCCAAACGCTGAGCTTTACGTACAAAGTCACAGACATGTTGCTAGAATGCTTCAAACTTTACTAAACTTTCTTCACAAACACAACAATCAAACACCTGTGAAACCCCAGTTCCCAACAGTCTCTAGTTCCTTCACTGAGACTCTTCCACAAATTCTTCTCTCGGCCCAAAACACTTTTCAAGCAGCTCCAGCTCAGACTTCTCTTGTTCCATTGGCTCTGGATGCTGTTCCCACTGCTCGCCTTTCGGGTCCCACCACTAACGTTCCTCCTTCTCTCTTGCGCCAGTCCCCTTCCCCGGGGTATCTAAAGTCCCCTTCCTCCTGCAGGTTCCTGAGTTTTACCTCCAGATGAGGCCTGACGCACAGCAATCCGTGTCTTCCCTGCCACATCACCGGTAGGCCCTCTCTCCTAAGGCTCCTCATCACCTTTCCTATCCCTATTCCAACCGCCTCTCCGCGCCCCATGCTTCCATGTGTGTTCCTCCTTCCCACGCTCTCCTCGCCCTCACCTTTTATGCCCCTTCCTAAGGGCCTTGCCTCCTCAACCTCTACTTCCCCTGGGTCCTCCACTCCCCCTTGTTGTATCTCCACCCAACCTAAGTCTTTTATAACCCAAAATCCTTTTATAACCAGTCGACTAGTCTCTGGAACATTGCTGTGGCTCCATGTAACCCAAAGGGCATCCAGATAAACTGAAATAAGCCCTTGGGAGTGGCAAATGCTGTCTTCTCCTTATCTTCTGGTCTGAGCTTTATCTGCCAATATCCTTTTGTTAAGTCAATTGAAGACAAGAACGTAGCTTGTCCTAACTTTTCCAAGAGGTTTATAACTCCAGGCATGGGGTATGCGTCAAACTTTAAGATCTTGTTCAACTGACAGAAATCTATACAGAACCTTACTGAACCATCAGGTTTAGGGACCAAGACCAGCTGACTACGCCACAGGCTCCTAGAAGGCTCTATTATCCCTAACTGTAACATCACTTCTACTTCCTGATTAATAACCTCTTGCATCCTCCACAGCCAGGGCCTAATGGGCACTCTTACTAAAGTCTTTGGATAGGTGTGAATCAGATGTAAAATAACCTCGGTACATCCTGGCTTGGTATTGAAAACATCTCTAAACTCTACCTGTAGGTTTCTCACCTGAGCTTGTTCATCACTCAGAGACGAAAGGATGGGTATATCAGCCATTCCTGTGGTCTCCTCTATTTGGGGGCCTAACATCCATTCTTCCTCCTCTGAGTTTTCATCTATGTCTCCAAAGAGTGCTTCTCACTCTCTCCACACCTTAAGAAGATTAATGTGATAAATTTGCCACTTAGGGCTTTCCCCTTCAATTTGTATTTCGTAGTCCACAGGTCCTACCCTCCTTATGACCTCAAAGGGACCTTGCCATTGTGCAAACAATTTAGCCTTATGGGATGGCAGGAGTACTAATACTCTCTGTCCCACCTCCAAAGTCTGTTCTTTTACCCTCTGATCAAAATGGCACTTTTGTTCGTCCTGGGCTCTGGCTAAATTCTCCCTGGCTACCTTTCCTAACTCCCTTAAGTGTTGCCGCATTTGGAGCGAGGCCGGCGGTTCTTTTTCCCACCCCTCCTTAAGGATATCCAATATTCCCCATGGTTTGCGCTCGTACACCAGTTCAAAGGGCAAGAATCCTAGGGTGACTGTAGAACTTCTCTAAATGCAAATAATAGCAGTTCAATGAACAGGTGCCACTACTGGGGATGTTCCGTTATAAAAAAAAATTAACATTCCTTTTAGAGTTTGGTTAAACCATTCCACCAACCCATTGGCCTGGGGGTAGTAAACTGACGTCTTAAAAGGCTTTATCCTTAGCATCTCCCACATTTTCTTTAGAGTCAGGCTCATCTCTGAATAACCTTTTGTATCATCTTATCCACCTCCAAATGACCCACCATCGGAATATCATGAGCCAGGCACATCACCTCCCTCCTTAATGCTTTGGGACTACCAACTGTTCATCTATTGTTTCTTGGGCCCCCTTTGGTGGTATCCAGTACAACAAGTCCCCTCTCATTTCAAATCTTGGTCCCTCTCCAGCTCCCCCTAGCTGAGCCTGGTGCAGGGCTTCCTTCAACAAGGGGTCATCTTGCTGCCATGCAACTACCTGTTCCCTCTGAACTCCCACTACTTCTAGGCCGCTATCAGTTGAACTCTCTCCCATTAGGGCTTCTGGGCCTTGTAGCATCCGCCTCCAGTGGGTCCAATCCCTCCCTAAAAGAGCCTCTTCTTTCAAGATAGGCACCATCCCCACTCTCATCTTCCTTTTTCTTCGCTCTACCTCAATCACCACCCACACCAAGTCGTATTCCTTTAAATCCCCATGAATGCACCGCACCTTTATCCTCCTAGCTTTCTTGCCCCGCAGGCGCTCTCTGACCAGAGTCTGATTGGATCCCGAATCGATTAACGCCCTTACCACCTGACCATTCACTCTCCGCACCCTGTTCTTCCGCATCTGCTCCTCCTTCCCGCACTCTCCTCTCCCTCACTTTTTATGCCCCTTACTAAGGGCCTTGCCTCCTCAAACTCTACTTCCCCTGGGTCCTCCACTCCCCCTTGTTGTATCTCCGCCCAACCAACCCTCCTCTCACTTTCCTCCCCCTGACTACAATGGCATTGTTTTTCCCCTCTTTTTTCTCTTTATGTATTTGTTCCTGTCTTTGTTTCTTTATTTTCTAAATATATTCTCTGACTATATATTATCTTGGTTTTGACCGTAAATTAGATTTCCAATGTTAATTCAATAAATAAATAAATTAGAAAGTAAAAAAAAAATTAGTTTCATACCTTTCCCAGCTGATGGCTCGTTCCATTCGATCTGTTTCTGGCATGTGTTTTCCAGAAAAGTTGATCATCTGGATCCGATAGCCACGTTCATGGCCCCACTTATTTGCACTGTTCGCTGCAAAGTATATGTGCTTGGGCATATTGTCATGAAGGCGGAAAGCAGCCTTTTCCTCAGTATCCAGGACCTTCCTTACCATCTTCATTCGATTGATCTTGTGCTCTGGGCTCCATGGGGCCTTCACTGTTTCAAAAGCCATGTCATTGCTCATCAGGGAATTTTCCACACCTAGAAAGGAATATACATAAAAAATTCTACTGAGAAGTAATATTTTTGTGTTGCCTAGATACTTTCCTAGAAAGAGAGATGCAATGATGAGAAAGGCTTACATAAGTTTAGCTTTATTAAATATGCCCTGCTGTCAATAATATTACATATTGAATTTCTCACTGTATCCATTACAGATACAGCAAATCTACAAGAAATTTAAAAAAAACTGAGATTAAAACAAAACCTTACAGGAATAGGCAACCTGATGTCCTCCAGATGTTTTGGACATTTTTCATGGATTCTGGCAACTACAGTCTAAAATATATGGAAGCAGCAGGTTGTCTACCCCAGGAAGGAAAATTAAATAAACTGATCTGATAAAATGCATGCATGGAGAACCTCTTGCAGCTTTCTACAGTTATCTCCAATCAGAGACAAGAGAGTATTAAATGCTTGAGAAGCAGCTGCATGGAACTGATTTCTGCTTTTGAAGCCAGGAAGCTGTTCAATAGAAGTGAACTCTGCTTTGCATGCGTGAATTATCTTCCTTTGCAGTTCTTTCACCTGATCCAAATCCACTTTGTTTTCTGTGTCCTTTGTTCCTCATCCCTGGTAATCATTGAGAAAAACAAATGGTTGTCCCAAGAACCTACATTGGGCAAGAGAGGGGGGATATCACAACAGTAGCTGCACACCAAACACAGGATTAGATATGACATATTTGAAAATGAATATGGGCAATTAAAAGAAAATGTGATAGAGCTGCAACTGTCACTACATAGCAATACTTTTTTTCAGAGTCTCAGAACTAAAATAGATCTTTAATCCTGCAATATGATGGCAAGAATAAATGCTGGTGAACAAAAGTTTTGAAAGATTTAACAAAACAAAGCTAGAGACTTATAATAATTAACTTTTATCAGTTTAAATAGCTACCTTTTAGAACCATTGCATCTCCATTTCTTATTGACCTCTGGCAAGATTTTTAAGGCATGCATAAATTCTGGCATATATAGCCTCCGTTATGAGTATGCGGTTTCATTAACCATGTCATTTTCCAAAGAATTAGTCATCAGCCTTCAGCGATCCTTAAAAATCTTCATGAAAGTGTCTGCTGACTGGAAGATTCTGGGGATTATTATTATTATTTGTTGTTGTTGTTGTGTGCGTTCAAGTCATTTGTCACTTATGACGATCCTATCACAGGATTGTTTGTTTGTTTGTTTTTGCAAGATTTGTTCAGAGACAGAGCAGGTTTGCCATTGCCTTCTTCTGAGCATTGCCTTCTTCTGAGAGCATAAATTGACCAAGGTCATCCAGTCGGTTTCCATGGCTAAGTGGGTATTCAAACCATGGTCTCCAGAGTTGTAGTCAATGCTTAAATCACTACCCCACACTAGTTCTATTCTGGGGATTATTGACCCCCCAAAAAGTTAGCCTTTCTAAGCTCCAGTTACCATAGGGTAGTGGCTCAGAGATGAAACTGTAAGATGAGAGATTTACCACTCAGATTTTATCATATCTGCAGATCAGGTTCCTTGATGTCTGTACCAATTTGTAAAGTGCTGATTGCAGAGTTATGCAGCATTTTTAAGACTCAGGCAGTTGATTAAATTTGAAAGTTTGATATTCTGCTGAGTTGCTGCTGATTTTATCTTCATGTTATTTTATTACTGTTGCTTTAAAAATCATATTTGATTTGAATTGAGCTTCATAAACTGCTCTGTGACAAAAAATAATAATACATACATACATAATAAAATAAAGATAAGTTAATGTAAAGAAGTTTATGAAAGGACTGTCTCCTATCTTCTCTTTTCCCCTTGCAACCACCTGTGAACTAAGAAAAGCCACCCCAGAGAGTCAAGGGTACCCCTGAACAATTTAGGATGGGATGCAAATGGAAGCTTGGAAACCAACATTTAACTTGGGATCCATACTTGCTTTGGGATGATCAGCTCTCAGGAGACCACCATGTACTCCATCTCACCTTGTTCAGACAAGTCCCACAACCCACACAGATACAGAGCTGCAGTTACGAGAGTAGCAAGAGTTTCCTCCAGTCTCCACACTTCTAGCATTGAGGAGAATGAGACACTGAAAAACATTTACAGCTAAAACTTTTATACTTTCTGTGCTCACATTCCTATGATACATCTGTCTGGCACTTTTCTTTGGAGGCCAAAGCTGGATTTTTAAATGCTTAACTAAAATTTGAAGTTATTGCAATGTTAGAAATCTGGGGATGGAAGGAAAACTTCATGAGAGGATAGAATTCTTATCTGGGAGTGGTAGTGCCCCCTTTCTCCCCCCCCCTACTTTTAGACCTGACATTTGCACTCCTACCTAGCTACACCTTTTGGCAGTCATAGTTGAAAAGAAGAGTGTACCCAGAATCTTCATTCCTTGAACATATTTGGGAACCAAGCCAAAGCATTTTGAGAGATTAAAACTTAATGCACAAGGAAATTTAAAAGGTGGAGTCTTGTCTCAATCGTTGCCATTTATTTTATGTTCCTCAAAGGAGTTGCATGCAGTTAAAACAAAAAGCAAGCACCTTCCCCTAGTGATTTGACAAGCAAGATCTATATCAAGGGTATGGAAGATGAAAATGTGACTCTTGACAAGTTGTCAAACTACAACATGCCTCTGAGCTTAGCACATGCACATCCTAAAACAAGGCTAGTCACCCACACTAACAGAATCATGCATGACCTCCCCGCTGACCTGATTAACAGCTATTGGATATTATGCCTTACCTATACCTCTCTGCACATGGAGAGCTCCTACACACAGGGAGGTACCTGCTTAAAAAATCTAATTCCCTTAACTGTTTCCTAACATCTGAGATAATTTGTATCCATTTTATCTATGGTGATTTCTAGGGAATTGGGAGACTTGATTGCTGAGCTATGTGGATGGAGGGGAGAAATGTAATGAGATCTCTATCTTTCTCAGTCTCAATCTCTCTATGTATAAACATGCAAACGTATATGCACATACAACCTCCCAGTACTCAACCAACACTACAGGGGATCCTTGGCACCCAAAACTTCTACATCCTTACAAAATATGTTTCCTCTTAAATACAGGATCCTTGCTTGTGATCACCCATGTGTGACTTGCAGAGGGATGGAGGATTCAAATTGGCCTCCAGTTCCAGATCCACTGAAGTTGCCCAAGGCTGCTTTAAATCTTGATGATCATAGCAAACAAAGTATTTAATTGGCTATTTATATATTTCAGAGCATGCTGTGCTCCCAACTTTGCTATTCTGTTCATTTCAGTGGTACTGAGAAAGCATCCACCTTTCCCCTGACAAAGCCATTACATTATTGTCTGGCACTCAAGGCATTCACGCTGTGAAGAGTCATCCAGAAATGTGTAGACAGAGTCAAGCTTTGCTGACATTCAGTGGCCGTTTAAATACCAAACAGTTTTACCACCCTCTAGTGGGACAAAGAAGAACTGTCTTTGAGGAAACATTCATCATATGGTTTACTGACTTTTTCTGAATGTTTGTGATTGTGGCATAGAAGATTATCATACTGCACTTTTCTATCCTTCCTTTCCAACCTAGGTGTGGGATGAAAACTTTTAAGCATGGATTTTATCGTACATCTCTGTGTCCAGACTCCTCCAGCACTATTTGAAAGAACAAGATTTTCCTTGGGCAAGCCACAAGCTTTTAGCTTCAGAGGAAGGTGATGGCAAAGCTTATTTCAACAAATCTTGCCAAGAAAACTCCATCATAGGTTCACCTTAGGATGGTCATAAGTCAGAAATAATTTGAAAGCACACAAGAAGAAGAAGAAGAAGAAGAAGAAGAAGAAGAAGAAGAAGAAGAAGAGCAATACAACAATGGTGTAGTGTAGTGGTTAGAATGTTAGATTATGACTCTGGACAGCAGGGTTCAAATCTCTGATCAAACCTGAAAACCCAAAGGATGACCTTGGGCAAGTCAGAGTCTTCAGTCTCAGGGGATGGCAATGCCAAATACATCTGAAGAAATTTGCCAAGAAAATCCTGTGATAGGGTCAGATTTGGGTTGGAATAAGTCAGAAATTACTCGAAGTCAAATAAAACCACACTACCACAAGAGGGCTTCCTAGATAGTCAACATCATCATCATCATCATCATCATCATCATTATTATTATTATTATTAAATTATTAGATAAATAAATAAATAAATAAATAAATAAATAAAAGTCAATTTCAACTCTGCTTGAGCAACAAGGTCTTCTTATTCATAATTATGAATATATTTTTTATTGTTTTTAATGTCTGGCCCTTTTTCACATTGATCTTTTGCTTCAACTGAGCATCAGCTTTTCTGTAGATGGAAAAGTACTGGGAGTACAATAGTACCTTTTGCATTTTCAGTAATAGTAGAGCTTCTTGCCTTTGCCTCTCATGCTCACTCATGTCTTTTCACTCTGTCTCCAGCTTCACATTTCAATCTATGACCTTTTAATAAGGGAATTCAAAATAACTTGATGCTATCTTCCCATGGTTCCCCAAAAATCACTCTCCAAGCAATTTACCACTAGACAAATACATTTACAGCATTTCAGGAAAATTACTGTAGAAATGGGCACTTACCACCAATGTCCATATCCACCTTGAATTGAATGCTGTGGGTGTGAATTGTCCCCAGCACCCACTCTTCAACCCTGTTGCCAAAATCTTCAGCATCATCAAAGAAAAAAGCTGACTGAATGTATCCACTGGCATAGATTCTGACACCAACAGCTCCATTTTGGTGAAAAATAAAATCCCACATATAGTCATAATTACTAACTGTGGTTATGGACCTAAATACAAGAGCTGCATCTACCAGCCCTCCATAAAATGGAACCTGGGCCCTATCATAGTGACGTCGCACAGGCACCTCAGTATTCTGCTCAAAGATGCAGATTGAATTTTTGTGGGTAACAGGTAATGATGTATCAACAAAATAGTGTCTGTCCAAATAAGTAGCTAAGTAAGGACAATCCACGCCCTGGGTGAGTGGGAATACACTATATCCAAGGCCATAGCTTATGTCCATGTATCTGATTAGCATTGATGCTGGATTGTTGGAACCATAGACAGCAAGTGCATCTTGCAGACTTAGTTCATAAATTATCCTCTGACCCTTAAACCTGATGTCAAAGACACGTGGCCCCCGGAAAGCATCCATTCCAAAGGCAAAACTCCAAGACATGAAGAAAACATGGTTATTCTTGATTCTATAGCGTGGTCCACGAGGTTCATAGTGCAGAGGGCCAGGTCCCTCAGGTGGCACCCTCATCTTTAATGATGAGTATCCCCCATCAAAAGGAGCTTTTTTGACCTGGGCTATTTTAACATACCCTTCATTGAATTGTCTTTCAATATCCTCCATGCCATCAAAGTATTGCCCATTATAGAATATTTTTTTCACATTCCAATGAGAAATATCCAGACTACTAAGATCCAGTTGGACCTCAAATCCGACTGGATGTAGATAAAAGCCAGAAACATTTTGGAAGTGAGTAATCCAGATTAGGCGGTCTCCTGACTTGAACCCTGGTGGCATCGCACGGGAATACATAAAATTGCTTCCATTGTAATCCAGTACATTGTGCATAAAGTTTGGAGCCTTAGGGTATGCCTTCTTCTTCAAGAATGTATTGATTTCTTCAAATTCATTAGCTAATAAAGGCCTTCTGTAATAAGGTAACTTCTCTCCATACTTCTCCACTGTGACATCCTGGTGGTATGTTGGATTTGGAAGAGGACCCACCAAAAACTCAGTGATGTTTGGATCCTTCTGATTGCCAAAGAAGACTATGACTAGAGCTTGTCTGGCAGGTCTCGCTCCTTGGTGATCCAGGAATTCCAGCACCTCTGCTTTGGGGGGAAGCTGAAGGGTGATAGAATAAACGCAGTTGTCAGATGGCTTGGCTTCAGGAGACTCTACCAAGGGTACCTCTATGTTGTGTTGTAAATACCTCTTCACTTGTATAATCTCTGCTGGAGATAAATCATCAAATATCAGGCTGTGGCTAGCCTGGGTTTTCTCCTCCGTGCGAAGCTCTTGGAGATGAGTCTCACAAACCATGGGGTTCCTCTCTGTAGTCTGGAGAACCCAAACTATGATGAAGACTATGGCAATGCATATAGTTAGAAGAGGATAAACTAGTTTCAAGTTCATTTTCAGCAATGCTGAAGCAGGTCCCTTGGTTTTGTAAAAAAAATAAAATCTGGTAAATTACAGATTGTTGAATGCCGGTGTTTATAGATTGTAGAATTCCAGAGGAGCATATAACAAACAATAAAAAGGAGATGGAGAGAAGAAGATGTGATGCAACTGAGTTTCAAAACTATAAGTATCATGGTCTTATGAAATACCGCCCATTCAATTCTTAAAGGTATTTTACTGAGAAAGCAGTTATGGCTTCATTCACACCCTTAATAATCTCATCCACTCTGAACACCAAATTAGTCATTTGACAGGCAAACAGATAAAATCTAAATTAATTCAAATTTAGTAGTTCTAGAAAATGTGTAGATGAAATCATCAGCTGAACCTGCTTTTCCACCTCATATGATATCTTCAGATTGAAAGAGAAGTTGCTGTATAAAAGAAACTGCTACCAGCAGATGGCAATCAAAGACTTTCTGCTTTGGGTATATCTTGGTTGGCTTTTCATACTTAGAGTTAGCAGATCCCCAGATAGGTGCAATATTGCTGGATGTTGTGGTATTAGCAGGTGTAGTTCTTGATATTTATTTTAATATACAAACAACATTCCTGTTAACCTGCCATCCGCAGCAGCCTTTTGCTCCCACCTTTATTTTCAGTGAATAGTATGAAACAAATATCTGAAATGTTGGAATGCAAAGTTAAGACAGATAAAAATGGCAAAAGTGCAAATATAGAAGAAATATGCAATAAATCTATAATAATTTGTAAAGGATTTTAAAATCTTATAAATATGTAGATATACAAGAGAGTTTCTGTGTAGACTAGTGGTTTGAATGTTGGACTAGGACTCTCAAACAGCAGAGTTCAAATCCCCCCTTATCCATAGAAACCTAGTGGGTGATCTTGGGTCACACCCTCTCAGCCTTATAAGGCGGCAATGGCAATGCTGCTCTGAATAAATCTTGCCCTGAAAATCCTATGAGAGGATTGCCATGTTGGAATCAACTTTAAGGCAAATAAGAAAAACAATGAGGGGGTCTTGGCACATATTTACTTATTTTTATTAGAGAATAAGACTTGCTATAGTTAGAGGCCATTGCTGCTGTATAATCTTGTTTTAACCTTGTTGTAAGCCTTCTTCAGTCCCTTGTTGGGAGAAATATAGGATATAAATGAAATGAAATAAAAGTCATATTTAGAATTAGACAGAAACTTGCAGGTTCTGCATGTAAAACTACACTTACATAGCATGTGCAAGCATCTCTTGATCATAGGCCCAAAGTAAATTAAAATTCACTATATGTTTCTACATTTTTCAGGGATTTCCTCAAATTGCTAAGAGTAACTTATTGCCTTAGCTATTTTTAAAATGATAACCCTCAAAATTCAAATGCTGCAAATGCCAAAGGATGTTTCATTCAAAAGAATACTAATTAATTTAGTAATATATGCAATTATGTATTTTCTGCACTGAATACAAGATGAGATACAAACTGAGAAGATATCTGAATATACTCTCAGAGGCACCTTTAATTTTTTTTCCAAATAGCACTGAAATATTAATGCAGTATATGCATCTCATAATGTAATTGTGTTAGTAAATATTAGTGTTTATATTTTCTGAAGCACTTAACAATTCTGTTGTAAAGCCTCAAGACCTAAAGAACATTTGGAGTATCTGTATACATGATTGCATGTCTCTGTTTGTGTTCTGCCATTGCAATAAATACACTACTTGTAACAATCCTGTTCACACTTATTTGTAAATCCCATTGAATGCAATATGACTGACTTGTGTGAAAAAGAAGAGCTGGTCGTAAGGTGTGTTCACAAGGATTTATTTTTTCAATTAAACACGTTCTTATCCAGCCATATTTGATTTTTTTTTTCTCTCAGAAACTGCAGAGCTCTCGTTTCACTGCCACTGGCAGATGAGTCACTAAAGAGTTTGAGGATACAAGCATGATTTCCTCAGCAAGTAACCGACACAGCCGGAATCTAACACCAAGCATATTTCAATATTTCTAGGCTTTGAGATCCTCTGGAGAGGCCCTTCTGTCAGTCCCACTCCCATCACAAGCATAGTTGGTGAGGACTCAAGAGATGGCCCTTTCTGTGGCTGCCCCTGGACTGTGGAATTCCTTTCCCAGAGAAACCAGAATGGCCCCCTCCTTGTTGTCTTTCCAATGGCAGCTTAAAACCTTCTTATGCAGGCAGGCAGGCTTTTAAAACAAGAATGTTTTTTAAAGTACCGGCTTGGGGTGTTGTATCATTTTAAGTGTTTTAAATAATTTTATCTTTTTAACAGTATTTTTATTCTTTTAATAAGCAATCTGTTTTAATACTGTAACAATTTAATTCTGTTTTAATGTATCACCTTTTTATGTTTCTAAATGTATTATTCTTTTAAAGTTATGAGCCCTTCTGGACCCCAGTTCTGGGAAGAGTGGGATATAACAATAACAATAACAATAACAATAACAATTATTATTATTATTATTATTATTATTATTATTATTATTATTATTATTATT
>NC_056524.1:243982673-243986528 GCF_019175285.1 Sceloporus undulatus
TTATCTCCTGAAGAAACTGACATCTCCACCCAGAGTATCACCCAGTGTGGGCAGGTGGGGATTCTGAGGGTGGGGATTCTGGGGGGCAGGGCAAAAAAGGCATTCCCCTCACCTTGCTGCCACAGCACATAAGATGGCACTGCAGCAGTGAGGTAGGGGTGCTCTTGGCTCTCTCAGCACCCCCCTCCGACCTTCTGAGTCCCACATGGCCATGTCTGCGCAGGACCCAGAAAGCAGCAGCCCCCTACCCTCCCAGGTGTCACCCAGTGCAGTGTGCACCATTGCACCCCCCAAGTGATGCCACTAGTGATGCTCTCCCCAAGGACACTTGCCTGGCATTTGTAATGTTTGTGGCATATCCATTTATTGATCAAGGCCAGGCCTTTTAGCATGGTCTGGGGCTCATTCACACAACCAACGATAGCGCAATATTCCACTTTAGCTGCTATGATAACACCCTATGGAATCCTAAGATTGGCAGTTTAGGAAGGGGCATTCAGACTTCTCGGTCAGAGAGCTCTAGTGCTTCCATAAACAACAAACCCCATGGCATGGCAGACTACAGCATTATATTTGTGTAGTGTGAGCAGGCTGCCGAACTAAGCAGATATGATCTACTTAGGTTTTTTTTTTAAATAGGTGTCTGGGAAGGGTAGGACAGTTAGCCTGCAGTCATGAACATGAAATGAACTACAGTATAAGAAATTATAGCCTCCTTCATTTAGGCTTCTTGCTTCACATGAGTGAGCTTTCCAGTTTCCAAGAACTCCAGTCCTAAAGGCATAGCAACACTAGCTTTGATATCACTAAGGTGTTAGGTGAGGTGTGTGGAATAAATTCTGTGTAGTCTGCATATCCTCCAACTGTCCTGATTTGGCAGGAGCAGCCCTGATTAATCTGTTTTCATCCCACTTTTTCAGCTTTTTTTGACATGTCCCATGGGCTGAGCACATAGGCCAGGATAGCAAGGGCCAAGCCTGTGTAATCCTGACCCAGGTCAGTACTTGAGCCAACACGAGGATGGGTGACTGTATAGATGCCCACCCATGGCAGCGCCATAGAACCATTGATATTGCACACCACAGTTTCTCTACAGTTGCCTCTACTGAGAAGACTGCCCATCACAAACTCTGATGTGGAAACAAGGCACCTAACTATACTTGCATGGCCAGGCACCTCCTTTCCATATCAGAGGCCATGACAAGGATCCTCTCAGTAAAAGCAATGGAGGAGGAACATGGGGCATCCAGTCTGCCAGACGTCGCTGCAGAGTTTCCTAGAAACTCTAAAAGAAACAGGGGATCTTTTTGACTCATGCTAGGGCCCCTTTAAGCCAGGATTGGCCTGTGACCACCAGATCAGTATCTGGTGTACCTGATCCTGGTCCAAACAGGATGAATAAAGGTTGGAGAAAACATGGGCCTTTTGGCCCCTATGTATAGCCTCTCAGTTTCTTTCTCCTCCTCCCACACCCTTTGCCTTAGTAGTTTGATTGCTGCAAACTGAATTCAAAGTGCAAAAGTAGTTTCCAAATAGTTGGAAGAGGAAAGAAGAAGGTGGAATCTTGACTTTTCATTAGGCTCAGGAAAAAAACAAACTGCTGCAGCCTCTCCTAGCTTGCATGTTCTTCCTCTTTAAAAATGTTTGCCATCTTGGCCACACTCTGATGCTACTTAGTCACATGTGCCAATTTTAATCTGTGAAAGGTTGAAGGACTAACTACTAGCACCATCTATCCTTCTCTCCCTCCCTCCTGCAGCCAAAAATCTGCTCTGAAGAGTTTCCCAACTCTGTGGAGCAGGTTTTGTGAGTGTGCAGGGTGGGGATTGTTTTCTTTCTGGTCCAACTGATGAAAGCATTGCCATCAGCAGAACTGCTCTTTTAGATCCTGATCTATTTAATTTTGCCAGGCTTTTAAAAAACTGACCTGTTTTATCTACTAATAATTTTATGTGGATTTGCATTTGCTTTATTTCTGCCAACTATATTGCCTCCCCCCCCAAAAAAAATATTTCTTTTAAAAGTGCCATTTTGTTTGTTTCAAATTTCAGTTGGCCCTCAACTTTTGTGAGAGTTTGGTGTGCAGGATCCTCATGAAACTGGAAAACCCATTAACATAGGTCCATGTATTAGATGAGGGATCTGTTCCAAGACCTTTCACATATAACAGTTTTCAAGTATAATTGCAAACTTTTTTTAAAAAAACTGAGAAAACACTTCTCTAGGCATTTCTAGATCTTCCAGCACAATTCTATGGTTAACTTCTCAGAAATGCCTAGAGAGAACATAATTTTTTGATGGTGTATGGGGCAGCAGCGAATACAATCAGCAATCAAACCTGTGAATCCACAAATGTGGAGGGATGAATGTTGCTATTGTCAATATTAATTGCTTCTAATGCCCCCCCCACCCCCCCAATGTTTTGAAATCACTAAAACAAGCAAAATATATTAAGGAGGTTGTTCCAAATGTTATGTAAAGGTAAAGGTAAAGATAGTCCCTTGACATGAATGTCTAGTCATAACTGACTGCAGGGGGCAGTGCTCATCTCCGTCACTAAGCCAAACAGACAGTGTTTTCCGAAGACAAATCCTGTGGTCATGTGACCAAGAGGACTGCACTGAATGCTGTTACTTTCCCACTGAAGTGGTATCTATTTATCTACTTGCATTTGCATGATTTCGAACTGCTACTTTGGCAGAAGCTGGGACTAATGACAGCAGCTCACCTCATCAAGCAGCACTCAGGCTGTTATATACAGGACGATCATTTCCAATTCCTCCATCCTTATTTGCTTATTTAATTTATTGCCCACGTTTCTCCCAATATTGTTCAACACAAGGTTCAAAGAAAACAGAATTAAAAATCAAATTAAAAGTTTAAAGAAAACAGAATTAAAACAATATATAATACAAACATTAACAACCCAATTAAAATAATTTAAAACTACTCCTACCCTTGCTTTGTTTAATAGCTGGATGACCCTTCTAGTCTCTTCCAACTCTATGATTCTGGTTTTCAGAACCACATGTGTATTTCTGGATAGTTTTGATTATAGGCCCCTGACTCAATTTTTGGCATCTTTGGCAGTAGATGTCAACTCCAAATAAAGAGTCGGGACTGTCTCAGGGCCAAAGGGATAACCCCACTATTTGTGGTGTTACTGGAGGCAAGCTGTGCTGATGTTACTAAGAATGATAGATTATGCCTCAATAACAGTTGCACAAAGTATATCATTCAAATAAAAAGATCGGGTCTATGAAATGGGGAAAATGTAGGTACACACACTTTTCAGGGCAGCTTTCTTGCTTGGAAATCATCCTCCCTATCCCTGAGGGTAGAAGAAGAGGGACAAGGCCCTCCCCTAGTGTAGAAGCATTTATCGAACCATTTCCTGTATTGCTATGTATTGTGTATGTATTATCCTACTTGAGAGTATGTATTTTCCCTGGATGAAGATTAACCATCCATTATGAAGCCAAGCCCTCCCTCCAGTCCATCTGCCTTGGTCCAGGCCTCGGAGGTTGAGAGGAACTGCTGGACCTCTCACCCTTTGCCTCCACCACTCCCTTCTCCTTCTGTGTCTTGTCTTTTTAGATTGTAAGCCCGAGGGCAGGGAACCATCTAACTAAAAAGATTGCATGTACAGCGCTGTGCAAATTTACAGCGCTTCATAAATAAAGGTTAATAATAATAATAATAATAATAATAATAATAATAATAATAATAATAATAATGCAATTCATGGCTTATAAATTCAGCTGTGACGATGTGAGTTAAATTCCAGCAATTCTCCAGCTTATTTTTAAAAAAAGAAAAGCACCGAGTGTAACAAGTGCTAGCAAGGATCCTGTG
>NC_056524.1:243986538-244051949 GCF_019175285.1 Sceloporus undulatus
CATAAAAATCTTTGTGCCTGTTTACAGACAGCAAACAAACTATATGGTATGATCTCCTAAGATAACCACATAAGCAACCACTGTTTTGGGGTGTTGCTTTTTAAAAAGAATGCTCATGCTTCCCCCATCCACAAATTTATCAGGACTTGATAATAAGAACACATTTATGTTGCTGGATTTATTCCAATTCAAAAAGGCTTAAGGATATATTATAGCCCCATCTCCTTGTATAAACCAATTCAGGTTATATAATGTACATAGCTTTGCTTACAACTGGATTCCAGATGGTAATATGGTATTAAGCCAAAGCTATACAATTGCAATTGGGGGGAAAGCAGGTCAGGACTTTATTTCAGTTAGAAGTATCAAAATGGCCTGAATCTTGAAAGTGAAAAGGGTAAGCCAACAAACTGTGCTGAGGGCAGATCTCAAAGGGGCAGCTGTCTATGCTAAAGCAAGACTCTGGGCTCCTTCATACTACACACTTATAGCACTCTGATTCTGCTTTCAACAAGGCTGCAGTCTATGGAATCCTAGGGCTTGTAGTTTGGTGATACACTGGAACTCTCTCACCAAGAATACACTTCACCAAACTACAAATTCCACAATACCTAGGATGGAACCATGACAGGGAAAGTGTAGTGTTATAATTGAGTAGTGTGAAAGATCCCAGTTCCCCAGCCCTTATCCTTGAAGTAAAATAGGTCATGAATCAGAGGTGTGAAGGAATACCAAAAAACAAAAACAAAACCCTAATGTGATTTTAGGATGCATTTGTTACATGCTCAGCAACCTTAATAATCAGTTTTTTGTTGTTGGTGTTTCAGTCCATTTGCAAATTTGAGCAAACAATAATCTTGTTGCTGTTATCATGTACTGAAGAAATAATCTATATTTATTATCCAGTTCGTAACATTGCAAAATCTACCTTTAATTTATTTTAAATTAACATATAAATAACTATAATATAACATAATATAATTGACCTGTAACTTTTCACCTTCTTACAAGACCACTACATATGAAAAAAGGAAGCCTCCTTTATCTTGACATCCCCAACATAGCTTTAAAACACACTTGGATATTTTCAATTGCCTCTTTGGGGTTAGATACCACCTGTACATCCTCCAATACAAATTTTCTTTTGAATTGCTACACAAAGTAAATATATTGTTCAAAGTGTCTGTGTACTATATATTTCTCTATGCAACCCCTTGAATATTATGTCCAAATTTGGGAGCCAACCTCATCATGTGCTGTTTTACAGGTTCATCTTCTGTCTCTAATTTTAAATGCCATTTATACACTTTTTAAATTACATGTTCATTGTCTTTACACAACTCTAAATAAAATTACTTTTCTCCAACCTCTATAGCTGCATTTCTCATATCTTGATTAAATCAGTCCTTAAGTTGCATATAAGCAAACCATCTTTACTTTCATTAAGAAGCATCTCTCTTCATTTAAATGTCCGATTGTCTTGTTCAAAGTAAAAAAGGTCATTATAAGACAACCATCTCCCATTTTTAACCAATTCTTTCTTTTAAAAAAGCTTCCTATGCTGAGATGACTAAGGCGCTTTACAGACCGCCCAAAAAGGGTGGTCTGCCAGTGCCGTCATTTGCAAAACCGCACGGCTCCTTCGCGCCAAAACGCACGGCACCGTCATTTGCCAAACCATACGGCTCCTTTTTGCGGCGCGGAAATGGTGTCACAAAGCGCCAATGGTGCACCCGCGGTGTCATTTCTGCCACACAATGTGTGGACACTAGGCATCTGCGATGTCAAAATGGCGTCGCCCATGTAGACTGGGCACCACCATTTTGTACGCGCCGAGTGCATACTAGGGTTAGGGGTGTCCTAACCCTAGTACGTGCGCAGCACGTACTTTTTGCCCGTCTGTAATGGGCCCAAGATTATTTTAGGAAAAAGTCTCTATACTTACATCAAACTCATACAAGAGCCCTTCTAATAGAATGTTTTATAAACTAAGTAGGTATACCAACTTCGTTATACCAAAGCATCCATGCAATCTTAAATTATAATCTTAAATTATGATGTTCAAGGGGCAGTACAGACGGGAGGCTCTGTGCTGCCCCTGTAAGCCCCGTGTCTGTGCTGCAGCATTCCCAGATGTGCTGCAAAAAAAAGAGCCACCTAAAGTGGCTTCTTTTTTGCAACGCTGGAAGCAGGAAGGGGCGCCACTATGATGCCACTTCCTGCCAGTGATATCTGGTCACTGTACGGTGGCGGCATCATGGTGGCCCCCGTATGGATGGGAGGCCGCCATGATGCCACCATCGTCACATGCTAGGGTTCCGGAGCAGGCAGATGCTGTGTGCTTTGGAACCCTAGTATCGGCAGTGGCATTCTGCTTTTGGCCCATCTGTCCCAGGCCCAAGTTTCAAGAGTCTGCCATCATTAAGCTATAGCCATTCCTTTAACCCTAAACAACATGCCTCAAAATACAATTTAATATTAGGAACTCCCAAACCACCCTTTGCTTTAGCATCATATATTCTTTTACATTTTATTCTGGGTTGCTTGCCAAACAAATCTGGAGATTACTTTTTGCCAAAATTATTCCATTTCTTCTAATGGGGATCATTTGGAGAGAGAAAAAATGAAAACGTTGGCAAAACATCTGCTTTTACAATGGACTCTTGATATTGACTGAGGTTTGGTACCAGAACCCCCTGTGGATACCAAAATCTGTGGATATTCAAGCCCCATTAAATACAGTGGTATAGTAAAATGGTGTCCCTTACATAAAATGGCAAAATCGTAGTTTGCTTTTTCAAATTTAATTTTTTTAAATATTTTTGAGCTGTAGATGGTTGAATCTGTGGATATGGAGGGATGATTGTATTATTGCAATTCTTCCCAAAAGGGAAAAAAAATAACTTTCCCCATTTATTTAAGCTTGCATCTACACAGCAGAAATAATGCAATTTGACACTGCTTTATCTGCCATGGCTCAATGCTATGGAATTCTGGGATTTGTAGTTTTGTGAGATATTAAGCTTCTCTATTAGAGAGCTTTGGCACAACAACAAATTACAAATCCCAGGATTTCATAAGATGCCACCCTGACAGTTAAAGGGGTGTCAAACTGCAGTAATGCTGCCGTATAGCAGCAGGCTAGGGCCATGTATACACAGGCCAAATGAACCTGTTTCCCCCTACACTGGTGTCACTCTGTCTTCATGACACAAAGGTCCAATTAGACAGTGGACTGTTTTCATGTGAGAAGGGCGGTTCTACAGCAAATCCAGGCTACACCTGCACTAAAGCAAGTCTTCAAGCCTACTGTAGCACAGAGAAAGCACCAATTTCAGCGGCAGCAGTGATATTTTTCAATTGCCTAGAGAGGTGTTACCCTAAGGTCTAACCCCCTGCACTTCTCCTCTTTTTCAATATCATTGATATAGCAAAGGGATGTTTTAGGCATGTAGCCAAGAAGTTACCCCTAGAGCAGGAAACTAGCCATGCTATATAAGGACATATGTGAATATATAAAGACAACTGACTGGCTCAGCATGGAGGAAGTTCAAGAGCAATGGCCAGGACAGAGCAATCAAGATCGAAATCTGTATATCCCTTCATTGATGGTAGTGACAGTGGGTGATAGACCTTGTGCTTACAAATGAACAGTACAGTACAGTTACCTCTGGAGGAGATGTGCCATTGTACAGAGACATTTGCTTTGACTGTGCAGTCATTTACAAGTTCCCTTTTCATTCTTGTCTTCTGGAAATTTTAATTCCAAAACCTGACCTGAGATATGTTTTGCCCAACAATATGCCTGCCAATTTGATCTCGCTGAGATTCAGACACACACTCTGTCAGTATCTGGCTTGATTCTTCAACACTACAGGCAGCTGCTGAGCCATTTCACTTCACAGAATCCCCCAGCTAGAACCTTTGCTTCTGAAACCAGTACATTATTACTCTCTGCAGTCCTTAAAGTCACTGTCTGCTACCACCTTTAGTTCTTATGTGTGTGAGAGAGCATGCTTTTGTGTCAGTGGTAATCAAACTACATTTGGGCCTTGCATTATGGAGTTCTGTTTCTCAGAACCAGCATATATAGGCTTGATCCATGCTTTGAGTTGCCTATGCCCTCTCAGCTGCCATAACTTAGCTAATAAAATTCCCCCATTAAATACTGATTGTGGTTGCCCTCTCGGGATCCTGACATTTTGGGTAACAGGGGTAAAATGAAGAATAAGAAAATTTTGTACTTAAGTTAGCAGAGTACAGTGTAATAAAGTTACAGAAACCCCTAAAGCTGGCTTCCAAGTGTGCAAGTCTGCTTGGACAGCAACTCTATGCACAGTCTGCCTCTTTCTAAGGGGGAGAAGAAGGAAGTAGCCCCAAAGAAAGAAAGAGTAGAAATGACAAAAGGAGGAACATCAGGAGCTATCAAACTGCCAGCCACACTCCACACAGGGCTCAGGTTATCAATTACAGCATTAGAACAATATGCAGATCCCTCACATTGGGAAGCTGTCCAATCTTGCATTAGGGTCCTGAAGGTATTTTGTGCACAAAAAACATGCAGTAAGTGAAAATGCAGCTATACAAATAAAGGACTGGAAAGTCAGAGAATTTTCCATCCCCTTATCCCATTTCCTCTTTTCTGACAAAAAAGGAAAAAAAGGAAAAAGCAAGTAACAGACAATATCTTTCTCTTGCAGCTCTCCCTCCACTGCAAACATGTTTGACTTCCAAGAGTGCATTTTGCATGCCAGGAGGCTGAGTCGAGCATTGGGCCATTGAATCACTAATGGGCCATTTAATCACTTGTAATTGTCTTGCAGTGGATACCTATTGCTCTAGGGATCATTCAGCCCATCACCATATATCAACACAGATATAAGAAGATATAAAGATATAAAATCAGTTTGGCGTTTATCAGACAGGGTTTCTGCAGCCCAGATCTGGGGCTTCTGCGGATTGGGCAATTCAAAATGACGTGTTATCCAGAATGTATTTCCATACCTGGTTGATTTCAATAGGAGCCCCATCTGCGGGGCTTCCATGGGACTTCCGAATTGGGGCTTCATTTTGGTGCATTTTGGCCAGTTTGCTAAATAAGGGGATTGACGGAAATCGCATTGGGGCTCTGTACGATCTCACTGCGAATTGGTCTGGTGTGGAATCCCAATTTGCTTGTTCTCCTGACCACCATTGCAAAGACCCCCGGGTTGCAAATCTCCCATGATGCCCTGCTGCAATTTGTCCCATTTGCTTCCCCCAGGGCTGGGGAGCGATCATGGCTCCATCAGGGCTCTCTCTCTCCTTCCCTCTCCTTCCCCACTGCAACTTCAGCAGAGGAGCCGGCCAGCGAGCGCTTTCTCCCTGCCTCTCTCTCTCTCTCTCTCTCTCTCTCTCTCTCTCTCTCACACACACACACACACACACATTTCAGCCACATCTATATCTACATCTATCCTCCTGTCATTCTCATCTATTTCACACACACACACACACACACACACTCATACATACAGACAGACAGACACACACACACACACACAAAGGGGGGGGAAGGTGCCTGATGGGAGCTCCGTTCATGCCCTGCCTTTGGCCTGACCTGAACTGACCCTTTTCCTCCTGCTGACAGGTTACTGAGGCTGAGAGAGAGTGACCTGTCAGTTCCAACTAAAGTAGACCCATGGAATCAATTGGGAATAAAAGGGAAATGCAGCGCAGGCATATAACACTAATAATAATAATAACAACAATAATAATAAAGGCTCTTAAGTTCCAGGAGGTGACGTTTGCAGCACTCATTGGGCATCGGAAGTCTGCTTCCCCCTCCTTTAGAGCCAAACGCCAGGATGCACAGATTCTGTCATCAGATTTAAAATCTCTGGTGTGTGTATGTTCGTGTTGTGGTCATTTTGGTCAGTGCATGATCTGCCCTTGGCCCCATGTTCAATCCCAAAATGCAAGCTAGTACCATCTCTGTATCCTGCCTCCCACTCCCTTGCCACCCCAGAATGCCTCATACACAGGTAGTAGTAGTAATAATAATAATAATAATAATAATAATAATAATAATAATAATTCCTCACCTCTGAATGACAGAAAAGGATGCATTTTTTTCTTTCCCTAGGCTCCCCCCCCCCTTTTCTTTGAAACAAATAGCAAAAACTGTATCAATTTGACAATCTGCCAAATTGGACAGAGAAAGATTTTTAACATTCGGATTGCAACATTCCTTTGGATTGCATTGCAGCAATTGATTCCAAGCAGCTAGCCACATTCTATTCAAATATAGATCTACCCATTGCAAAAAATATGAGCATTGACAGAGAAATTTTTTTTAAAAAAATTAAAAACCAAAGGAAAAGGTCCCTGCTGGAGACCAGAGCCTTGCCTTGCTCTGCCCCACTGACCTGACCTGAATTGACCCGTCAGTCACCCTTTTTTTGCCTCCTGTCACCCTTTTGCCTCCTGTCAGATTTGCCCTTTTTGCATTCCTCCTTCAGCTCTTTCCTCTCCTCCTCCTCCTTCTCACTCACAGGTGAAGGGGAGGGAATGCTCTGACCTCTATCCCTCCCTGGATTTGCCCCTATTATGATAAGAGAAGGCAACTGCTACAAAGGGAAGGAGAGAACTCCCAGAATTCCATAGCATTGAGCCAGGACAGTTAAACTGGAGTTAAACTGGATTATCTCCCCAGTGTGGATGCAACCTAAGAGAAGGCAACTGAATGACAGGAAGATGGGGCTCTGACATTGAATTTGGCTGCCAGGGAAGGGAAACTAGAAGGGAGAAAGAAAAATGGGGTAGCTGTCATTGACGTGACATTCGCATGAAAGTGGAGTCAGGCTCCCTTCTTGCCCCCGGAAGTGTAAAGGTTCAGGATGCCTTCAGGGCCCCACTGGGCATGCGCAAGGGTACCAATTCGAATCGTTGGAACCCCCATGTTATGCACCGGTGTGGAACTACCATTTGCACTCACTCCGCTTTCCCTGAATCCGCATCACGTGACTTCCTTCAATTCGATTCCCCCCCCAGTTTGGAAGGGTAACGTAACAGTGACCAGGTATGAAAATACATTCTCATTATCACGTCAATGTGAATGGCCCAATTTGCAGAAGCCCCTGCAGAAACCTCGTCTGATAAACGCCTTTGTCTGTTCTCCTCCTTTCTCTGCATGATCAATGCACATTGACATTTTCTGTCCTTCTTCTAACCTCCTAATGGAAAATTTCTGCAGCACTTTCTGAAACTTTCTCCATCCATATAAGTCAGTTATTTCAAGGAAGCATTTTATCCCATGGGCCATTTGAATATGCTAACTGACAAGATCATGAGTTCTGCATATACTTTCATTTTAGAAAGGTGAGTTCATTTTTAGTTATGTTCTTCTGCTCCAACCTCTTATAAATTTCATATCCTTTGCATTTCCAATACAGATTTTGCAGAATCAAAGAACCGAAAAGTCTGTTTAGGGGTTCAACAGAATGGCATGAAGTAAAAATCATACCAGGGCTTCCCTTAATTCCTTTACCAAACAAATGGAAGTCCCCAGATCCCTTCTAGTTTACTCTGTTTCATTTTTATATCCTTCCTCTTAAAGGATCATTGTAGAAAATTGCCTTCACCATACTAATCTCTCATAAGGAGCATAGTAGTAAAAGAGATGCTTGCATACAAAGGTTCCAGGTTCAGTTTTATCCAGCAAGGCTAGTCACTTATTTCTCATCCAAAAGAGAGGAAGAGGGACAAAAAGGCATAACATTTGCATACGTTAACTTTTATGGAGAGTTGCCCATTCAAAAATAATTACAGTGGGCCCTTAGTATTCACTGGGGTCTGGTTCATATGAATGTTCATGTCCCATTAAATACAATGGCATAGTGAAATGGTGACCTTTATATAAAATGCCAAAAACAAGATTTGTATTGAAATTTATATTATTTTTTGATGTTTTCAAGCCATGTTTGGTTAAACCATGGATTAAAAAATCAGTGGATACAGAGGGCCAACTGTACTACAATTTATATAGAACTACAGCTTTTAAAATACCCATGAGGTACAAGAGCCCAGCTGCTATAGGCTATATTTCACAGGAAGGAATTGGAAATCTACATCTGACTTTTCTTTGCCTAAGAAAACCCCATGAAATTCATGAAGTCACTTTAAATCGACAGGCAAATTGACACACATATATAGAACTACAGTACCTCTCATCCAATGTCATCAATGCGCTTGTAGAAAGCACAGATGAGTCCTTCCTGAATCTTCGTTTGTGAAGTAAAGCCAAGAAGAAGAAGACCTTTCATGGAGACAACATCTATAACCAGATGACTATTGCATAGGTTTTTCTTATGTGCCGTCTACTTGTCTATGGCATACGAAGACCATAAGGTGACCCTACCACAAGGTTTTCTTGATAAGATTTGTTCAGTGGGGACGTTTGCCTTTGACTTCCTCTGAGGCTGAGAGAGTGTGACTTGCTCAAAGTCACCAAGTAGGTTTCCATGACTGAGCAGGGATTTGAACCCTGATCTCCAGGGTCATAATCTAACACTTAAACCACTACACTGTGCTGGCTCGAAGTTAGTCTAAGGTGCTAACTTTTCACAGGCAAATATGGGCTCCTACTCTCACTTCTTATGCCCCCCCCCCCCCCCGAAGCAGAGTTGGATTGGACAGATCTTTAAACAAAGGATGCCTTAAAATAACAATCTGTTGTTGTCTGTTGCCACCCACAGGGCCATGCTAATTTTTATTTATAGCCAAAATCTCCAGAAATTGCACATCTGTGTCCCTTCACCAAGCGTCTCCCTCAAATTCACCTGCAGGAAACATTTTAAACACGAAAAGCTTTGTATATTAATCTGTTCCTTATCTCAAGACTGCAATTCAATTTAAGCTGTCAGCTTATTGTCTGGAAGCAACTCTTGTAAATGTGTGAGACTGACTGATTTTGTATGCAAAGGTTGCAGGAGTTAACAGATGGATTTGACAGCTAGAGCACTCTGTTTCACACCAAATGGCTGTATTGTAAGTGGAAACACTGTAAATCTAGGTAACATTATCTTAGCCACTTGTTTAGTAATATTGGCAGCTTGTCTAGACCCATTAAGCACCCATGTGATTAGCTCATTTCTCAAAAGAACACTAGTAAGCATTATGAGATGAATCTTATATTGAAAATATAGTCATTCAGAGGGAAATTGTGATCCTCCTTGTCATAAAATAAGTCTCACATGGTTGCCTGCAGGGAGAGGACCCCTTTTCTTACATGAAGAGCCTTCCAGCAAACCAGGTAAGTTGACCCAAACAGGAGGTATAATAGGAAGTTAAAAGGAAGCATGATTTCAATAAATAAAAGACAAAGGCCAGAAGAAGCTAATATTAGGGGTATTGAAGGCCCTTTCCATATTTATTTTAAAAAGAAAATCTTTTTAAATAGTAAGATTAGCAGCAGTCTCTCAATTCCATTGTCTTGGTCTCTTTGTCAAGAGAACTGCAACTGATCTAAGATGGCAAGCTTACTGAGAAGTCCGACTGAATTTTGTTTGCTCAGAAAACCATTCAACTAAGGATCAGGTTGCAAACGATCCATATAACCATTTAGGATTTATTTTGATAGCTATGATCCAAACACCACCCACCCAGCTGAAGAATTATTTTCAGATTTCAGTCTGGTTTTTAAACATCAAAGCTGTTTGATAATAACATCAGTTTGCAACCATCCATATCTAAAGCCTTAATGGATTCATACCAGGCATAATTATTTTATGTGAAGTTGAAGGCTTTCACGGCTGGCATCCATAGTTTTTCTGTGGGTTTTTCAGGCTATGTGGCATTGTTCTGGAAGAGTTTTGCCTGCATCTGCATCTGCTTCACAGGTGCAGGTGAAACACCAGGAAAAAATTCTTCCAGAACACAGCCATATAGCCTGAAAACTCCACAAAAAACTATAACTATATTAGTTATGTTTAATATTTGCTACATGTTTTTTTCATGTGTATGAGCTTTCCTTTTCTGGAACAAACTGGTCTGTTTCATGTACAAATATGCTCCAAGAGCAAATCATTATCTTCTGATGGAAATTTACATTATAAGATACGATCTCTTCCAGTGTTTGTAATCAGTGCTGCATACTATGAAATTATGCTTCAAAAACTGACCATTTTACAGTCCCTCCCCCCTTTTATAATTTAGAGTGTAATAAACTTTTATAAGCCGATTATTCTGTATGGTATGACCCCCATTGCAAGGGTATGTCCCAAGATCCCCCATGTGGATAATAAGGAATCCTATTAATTTCAATCAGATAAATGACTTCTGGTTTATTTATTATTATTCATTTATTAAAATATTGATGTCACATCTATGTGAAAGATCTCAGGGCAGCTTACAAAAAACATTAAAACAAATTATACAGTTTAAAACAATTAAATAATTAAACAAACTAAAAACATAAAACTGCAGTAACATTATAAAAAAGATTTACAGATTTAACTTTTTTAAAAAACCTATGTACATCATATTTGGGGTGAGTTAATGAGGCCCAAAGGATATGATGAATGGCCAAGATTTAGCTTGGCACCTAAATGAAATGAGTGTTGGTGCCAGTCGGGCCTCCAAAGGGAGAACAATTCACAGTTGGGATGCCACGGCTGAGAAGGCCCTCCCTCATGTCCCAACACCATGTGTTGATCTCACTGGTGGGATATGGAGGAGAGCCCCAACAGCAGATCTCTCCCCCACATTTATTTATTTTATTTTTTATTTCAAGGATTTATATCCCGTCTTTCTCCCACAACGGGATTCAGGGTGGGTTACAATAATTTAAAAATTCAGAACTAAAACACTGATTACAAAAGTTAAAAGATACATCAATTAAAAACTGCATAGTTAAGACCAATTAAAAAAAACATTGAAACACATTAAAAAACCACATTACACCAGAAAAATTCACCCACCAAATGCCTTGTGAATAAAGATGTCTTCAGATGCTGTCAAAAAGAGAGCAGGGAAGGAGACAACCTAACTTTCTGTGGAAGGGAGCTCCAAAGTCTGGGAGCAGATATGGAGAAGGCTGCCTCCTGATTCCTCGCCAACCTCAATTGCGAAGGTGGTGGGACTGAGAGAAAGCCCTCTTCTGCCAATCTTAGTGCTCAGGCTGGCTTGTATAGGGAGATACAATCCTTCAGATAGTCTGTATGCAAGCCGTTCAGGGCTTTAAAGGTCAAAGCCAGCACCTTGAATTCTGCCAGAAACAGACCTGTAGCCAGTGCAGCTGTTTCAACAGGGGAGTGACATAATCCCTCTAGCCAGCCCCAGTCAACAGCCTGGCCACAGCCACAGCATTTTGCACCCACTGAAGCTTCCGAACAGTTTCCAATGACAGCCACACAAAAAACACATTGCGATAGTCCAAACAGGTTGTAACCAAAGCATGTGTCACTGTAGCCAGATCCAACTTCTCAAGGAATGAGCACAGCAGATGCACTCATTTTAACTGTTCAAATGAACTCCTAGCCACAGCTGAAATCTGGACATCCAGACACAAATATGGATCCAGTTGCACACCCAAACTGTAAACCTGTGATTTCAGGGGGAGTGTAATCCCATTCAACAGAAGCTGCATCCCTATTTCCTAATCTGCCTTACAACTGACCAGGAGCACCTCTGTTTCATCTGGATTAAGTTTCAATTTATTCACCCTCATCCAGTTCATTACTGACAGCAGACACTGGTTTAGTATAGACACAGCTTCCTTGGAGTCAGATGGAAAGGAGAGATAGAGTTGGGTGTCATCACCATATTGGTGACACCTCACTCCAAAACACTGGATGACCTCTCCCAGCAGTTTCATGTAGATGTTAAAATAACATGGGGGATAAAACAGAACCCTGAGGGACCCCACAGGCTAGGGCTCGAACAGGAGTACCCCAACACCACCTTCTGAGTTCGCCCCCTCCAAGAAAGACTGAAGCCATTGTAAGACAGTGCCCCCCCAAGCTTCATCCCATAGAAGCAAACCAGAAGGATGCCATGGTTGATGATATCAAAAGCTGCTAAGAGGTCCAGCAAAACCAACAGGGACACACTGCCCCTGTCTAGTTCCCTGTGTAGGTCATCCACCAAGGTGACTACAGCTGTCTCTGTCCCATAGCCAGGTCTGAAGCCAAAATGAAATGCATCTAGATAATCCATTCCACCCAAGAACCTCTGGTGCTGGGAGTCCACCACATATTCTAACGCCTTGCTCAAAAAGGGATATTTGAGACTGGCTGATAGTTCTCCAGTCTGGTGAGATCTAGGGAAGATTTTTTCATTAGTGGCCTCACTACAGCTTCTTTTAGAAAAGCTGGAAACCTGCCTTGCTGTAATGAGGCATTCAGTATTTCCCTTACCCAACCACAGTCCCCCTCTGGCTGCTTTCAACAGCCAAGATGGGTGTGGGTTCAGTATGCATGTGGTGGCTCTCATCTCTCCAAGGATTCTGTCCACATCCTTGGGTTGCACAAACTGAAACATATCCAATAAAACTGGGCAAGCAGGCACCAAGAGTACACCAACCAGACCTGTATCAACAACAGTATCCAAGCTGGAACAGATCCATGTGATGTTATCTTTAAAGTGCTGTGAAACTCTTCACAGCAGACTACTGAGTAGTTTATATACTGTTCTTGCAGGGCAGAATGCAGAAAGCCCCAGACCACTTGAAACAGCACCATTGGGTGACACTGTGTGGATACAATAGTGGCAGCAAAGAAGGATTTCTTCGCTGCAACCACTACCACGGCATAGACTTTCCAATGAGTTCTAGCCCGTTGTCTTTTCTGCAGCAGGAACTGAGCTTGGGCCACTTCTTGTTGCCTGTTGTTTTTGTTGTCTGCTTTGAAATCATTTCTGACTTACATCAACCTTATGATGTGAATTTTTTTTTGGCAAAATATGGTCAGAGAAGGTTTGTCCATTGTCTTCCCCTGAGGCTAAGAGATTGTGACTTGCCCACGGTCACTGAGTAGGTTTCATGGCCAAGCTGGGAATTGAACCCTGGCCTCCAGAGTCCAACACTCAAGCCACTATGCCCCACTGGTTCATTCTTTAAAATGACCTCTCCCAGGCTTAAAATGTCTTTAGACCAATCTCAAAGAGCCTCATATATGCTTCTTGCCCATAGCAAAACAACAAAACAAAACAAAAGAGCCTAGTTCAATACCTAGTTGGTTTAGTTACATTCCTACTTCTGTATTAATGGATTGAACTGGAACCCTAGTTGCCTCTTTTCACTAAATCAGCATCTGACACCAGTGACATATCCAAGCCAAGTTGCTCAACACAGAATGTTGAATGGTTAATTTGACATTATGCAATGGCCATACTGAGCTAATGGTGATGGAATTGCATATGCTGAACAGTTGCACTTGTAAATGTACAAAAGGGTATATTGTATAACGCACATGTAGAAAGGGGTCCATTAATAAACATGTGTTGCACAATGAAGCCATTCTGTTTAGGAGCTGTACAATGCTAGCATAGCATAGCATATCTCTGCCAGAAATATTCATGCTATACTGTAACGGTGTAGGATTGTAGCCAGTGCTTTGCCACTTCCGTCCTTCCAGACATTGTTGAACTGTAGAGCCCATCAAACTCCATAGTTTTGCTGAGCTCCATGGTTTTAAATGGATGCAAGAATGCAACATCCCATTTCTACCAAAAGGCAGACATTAGAGGAACAGTGGTGTCACCCCCCTCTTAGTGTGTCATGTGGTGCAATCCACATTCCCTGCACAACAATGATGCATCTGGCCTGCTCCACACTGAAGCAAATATTTACAAAGAGACTGCGGAGTTTATCAGACAAGGGAAATTGGAAGAATAATCCAATGGCAATCTGAACGCAATCATGGGGTTTAACGTTATTGCGTGATAGACCACCATAAGCAAATTCAGGCAATGGGAAGTCAGTCCGAGCACAATCATGGGGTTTCATGTTATTGCGTGATAGACTGCCACACGCAAATTTGGGCAATGGCACGCTATTTTTTGGCAATGGGGAGCCAGTTTGAATGCAATGAGCATTCACGTAATTTCGCTAAACTAGCGACTTTAAGTGAATGTGTTCTGGCCCCACTTTCTTTTCATTTGAAATTAAGAGAAATTCCTCCGGTGTGATAAACTCCTGCAGCTTTTGCTGTGATCTACATTTCTTTATTTCCAGATTATACTGACAACAAATTTCTTACCAACTCAGACATTTCTACATAGGGGAAATGTGTTGAACAGACAGAAAACTGAAGTGTTTCTGGCAACTGTAATCTACTCAAGTTAATGACTATGAAAAAGTAGTATCTGGGAGATTATAGGTGAATCAAATAAAATTACAGTAACTGCTTCTGTAGTCTAAAAAATTTCTGTTGTTTCGCTTTACCATTCACAAGATTTAGTTTTATCATAATCCCAGTTCCATTAGTGAATTCCATTAGTGAATTAGAGATTGATATGCATATCACTCATTTTTTAAAAAAGTACAATAGGGAAAATTATGCTTTGGTTACAGCAATATAACTTCCCATTTATTTATAGAATGCACACAGAGAGTTTAATGGAACATATAGCATGGATATGAGTTGCAACAGAAGAGAAAACGCCAACTGACATGAAACAAAATTACCTCAAAAATTATTTTCATGTGTCTAGTTCTTATTTTGTGAATTATGTCATCCTAGGAGAACAAAATACTACATCTGTAATAAGATAACTGATGAAAAACTGAGTATAATTGCCTTTCCAGTAATTACAGTCAATCCTGAAATTCAATGTTGTTGGTGGGAAACATCATTCCCCTGCCCAGAAAAAAAACCCTTCTACAGTATCTTGTCCAGGGGTCCTTTCACACTGTACAATTATAGTGCTATGGTTCCACTTCAGCTGCCACAGCTGTATCTTGTGGAAACCTGGTTTTATTGTCTAGTGAGGCACAAGAACTTTCTGATGGAGAATTCTAAATGCACCTTCCTAAACTGCAAATGCCACAGTTCCATAGGACACAGTCATGAAATTTAACATGGAATCATAGTGCTGTAATAATGTAGTGTGAAAGGACCCCAGGTAGATCCCTCATCCATGGACAAAACTCAGTGTCCACTGTTATCAGCATCTCAGGAATATAGGGAAATTTTGATACTCTGTTATCTACAGTGCTCCCTTGGCTTACGCGGGGGATTTGTTCCAGACTCCCTCTCACGTAAGCCAAATGGGGCTTTTGCACGCGGCAGCAGTACGGCAGCAGCACAGCAGCGCAGCGGCACACATGCCCCATTCATTCAGATGTGATGCACTGCCCAGTGCGCTCCCGCATGGCTCTACACAGGTTTGAGCGTATGCTCAAACCCGTGTATAGCGTGCTCGCATATGACCCAGACACACTGTACCTTAAAATAGTTTAAAATATTTTGTACCTTGGATCAAACACGGATCAAAATGGAAAATGAAGTCAAGAAATAAGAAGACTAGGAATGGGAAAGGCAGCCATGAAAGAACAAAGATATACAACTGAGCACTAAAGTTATAATCATCCAATCCATTGTATTCCCCATCACCATGTATGAATGGGAGAGCTGGACAGTGAAGAAAGCAGATAAAAAGAAACTCATTTGAAATAGGGTACTGGAGAAGTATGCTGAGGATACCATGGACAGCCAAAAAGCCAAACAAATGAGTAATTGAACAGAACATACCTGAACTCTCACTGGAAGCCTTTTTTTATATATATAATAATTTTTATTTCTTAAAAACCAACAATACATTATATAAACATAACATCATATTTGTACAGTTACAACCTAATACCACATTACATAAAAACAATACAATACATACATTTAACATCACCCCTTCCCAATATCATCCCCTCCCCCCATTACACAGTAGAAACAAAAAGACAAAATATCATATACATCGAAACAAACTCATCAGTCATTGACAAACAGCCTTGATGATCAAATTGAGGGTTGTCATACTTTGGCCACATCATGAGAAGGAATGACTCATTAGAAAAGAAAACAATGCTAGGAAAAGTAAAAGGTAGAAGAAAGAGAGGAAGACTAAATGCCAGATGGCTAGAATCAATCAGGGAGTTCACCTACCTGAATCTATAAATCTCAGCAGTGCAGTGAAAGATAGGAAGGCTTGGAGATGTCTCATCCACAGATTTGCCATGAGTCAGGGTTGACTCAAGGGCAGTTAACAACAGCAATGCCTTAAAGGAAAATCCCCTTTGCTTATTTGGTTTATTAGGACTGGGTGTAGTACATGAAGGGGAAACATGTGGCCTTTCAGATGTGGTTGGATTGTCCCCACCATTGGCTTTTCTGGTTAGACTGATGGAAGTCCAGATGTTCTTTAATGGACTACCTTTGACATAGTATCTTTGACCAAACAAAGATATTTTACAGGTGTCAGATAACTCAAATTTAATAATGCAGATTTAATAATCTGGTAGGAACCAAGCCATTGCTTTTAGAACTGTGGTTAATTCTGTGAAAATATTTCAAGCTAACAAGAAGAAAGAAAAAACCCCCAGCAGTCAATGTCATTGGCTGTTAGCCTTGTAACCAAAATAAAGCTGCTTTGGGTCACTTTGGAGGAATGCTGTTTAAATGATGCATGCGCCGAAAAGTGAAGTTGGGCCAAAGTTTTGTTCTAGTCCTTAGGGCTAGAGTGTGCCTTTGGCATGGCTCTGGCCCTTAGGACACATGCATCATTTAATAAAAATAATAATAATATATAATAATAATAATAAAATAATAATAAGATTTTATTTATAGCCTGCCCATCACGAAGAATCCGAGCGGGTTTACAACAATAAAATACATCAATTACAATAGAGTTAAAAATCAACCCTAGACCTACCGCCCCCCCCCCCATACCCAGTACTAAAACAGATTAAACAATATAGTACAAAAAACATTAAAAACATAAAAGCATTTTAAAAAGGCAGAAACATAGGCGGGGAGAATAGACAAATGAGGGGACAATATCTCTATATCTGGGGAGGGTAACTAAGTTGGAAAGGCCTGCTGGAAGGATCCGTCTGAGTACTTTCTTAAAGCTGTCAGAGTGGAAATGTGACGGATCTCTCCGGCAGGTCGTTCCATAGTTTAGGAGCAGTAGTAGAGAAGGGCCCTCTGGGGAAACTGCTGTTAACCTAGATTTTTTGGCTGTAGTAGATTTCTTCCAGAGACCTATGTGGGGGGCGGACAATAGGGAAGAAGACGTTCCCTCAAGTACTCTGGGCCCAAAGCCATGTAGGGCTTTAAAGGTTATAACCAACCCTTGTTCTTGCCCGGAAACTAATAGGCAGCCAGTGCAGGGATTCAAGAACCGGTGTTTTATATGGTCATTCCTAGAAGCTCCCGTGTCAATCTGCTGCCATATTTTGTATCAACTGAAGTTTCCGAACTTGGCACAAGGTAGCCCCAAGTAGAGCGCATACAGAAGTCCAATCGAGAGGTTACCAGTGCATGTACTACTCTTTCTAGATCCCTCGGCTCCAGGAAGGGGGGCAGTTGGCGTATCAGACGGACTGATAGCAGGTGCTCTTGAACTGTCACATCCACCTGAGCTGTCAGTTGGAGTGACAAGTCAAGGAGCACCCCCAAGCTGCGAAAAGAATCCTTCAGGGGAAGTGTTGACCCCATCCAGAATTGGTTGACACAACTCCATTCTGGATTCGGGGTTCCTATAGCGAGTACCTCTGTCTTACCTGATTCAGCTTGAGTCAGTTTTTCCCTCATCCGTCCATTACTGCCCAGAAGGAATTCAGAGGAGAGATGCCATCCTTAGTCCCTGCTCAGTCCGAGACATAGAGAATATATTTGGGTATCCTCAGCATACTGATAACACCCCCCCCTTGTCTCTGGAGATCTCACCCAGCGGCTTCAGTAAATGTTAAACAGCATTGGGGACAGAATCGCACCTGAGGGACGCCCGATTTGAGCTCCTCTTGGCCGAACAACTGTCCCCAAGCGACACCACTGGAACCTCCCCGAGAGATAGGACCGGAAACCACGGCAATGCAGTGCCTCCAATACAACTCCCTCAGGCGTTCCCAGAAGGATACCATGGTCAATGGTACGAAGGCTGCTGAGAGGTCCAAGAGCACCAGCAGGGTCACACTCCCCTGTGGATGCCCAGAGGGAGATACGACTAAGGCGACCATGGCAGTCTCAACTCCATATCCCGTCTGAATCCGGTTTGAAATGGATCCAGAAAATACGTTTCCTCCAAGACTGCTTGTAGTTTGATTGGCAACTGCTCTCTCGATCACCTTGCTCAAACAGCATACCCTCAAAGTGGCCCGAAGCAGCTTTATTTTGGCCTGTCTGTACGGGACACTGTAATTCTATAAGGTCTGCTCAGAGGTAAATGCCATTACATTCAGTGGGGCTTCCTCATAGGTAAGAAGATACAGGAGATACAGGATTAAGCCCAATGTCATGCAACTGAACTCGGGGTGAAAGAAACAAAATGTTGCACAAAATGACTTTTTAATGGGTTTTTTATTATTTTTGTTTAGGGTGTTTGTTCTACAGATTTTTATCTGTTGTTTTTGAATGGATCTGTTTTAAAGAATATTGTTTACTGTATTTAATGATAAAATTTACCTCTCTTGAAATGTATTAACATTGTAATCCACGTTGTAACCAAATGGGGAGGAGAGGGAGGTTGCTGGAGAAATGGAAGCGAAAGAACCAGATAAGGAGGAGAACTTGGAAGAGCCTGCAGAATGAGCCAGAATGGAAAACAGCTGAGAGAGAGAATCGGGAGGCATCCCATACCCCCAATTTGGTCTTCCAGTACCGGATCTGTGTTCTCCCATGCTTTACAATGAACAGATTTCCATCCATTGCAAAAGTACAGGACAAACCCGATCGGGTTCAGGATGGTGTTGATAAAATCTGCCATAACGTTTACATCTTGCATCTAGCACAGGAGGAAAGGGCAGTGCAATAATCTCCTGAGTTCTTAGTGTCTGTTCTGACTCATAACTAGGAATATTCTCAGAACTATAAAAGTCCACCAGAGAAGCATCTGGTCATGGGGGGGGGGGGTGTTTTTCAAATCCATGGATTTTGATGGAAAGTTTCCAAAGCATAGTAAAATGACTTAAGCACCAGCTTGTTGTATGTGCCTGCTGATGCTTATTTACTGATATTCTGTCAGACATGGATGTACAGAGTTGGCTGTCTAAAAGATACATAAAATGATGTACTGTAATAGAAAATGAGAAGGATTCCAGGTAATCATATTGTGCCATGTGCTGATTGTAGAGCACATACAATAGGAGGAGAGAACGCAAATCTGATTGTGCCATAAGCTGTGTAGAAAATTCATTTCAGTGAACAGCAGCTCTGTTTTCCCCCTCTGAGTTGTTTTGCTGGGGCTTATTTCAGTCAGGATCTGCATAATGTTTTTCATAACACCAACCCACTCTTGTTATTCAACATGCTTTTCTAAGCCTGGAAATTAATCTTACTGAATTTTTCTTTGTCAGTCCTGATTCTTTGAGAGTTAACAATCAAGAATAATTTTGGCTTTAAAAATAAATCCACAATCCACCAACATCTACAAGGATATAGGACCTATATTCCATATCAAGCCTGCAGTCCTACAGAGAAGGGTATCCAGAGAGGTAATGGTAATGGTAAACTGGGGGCAGTTTTTGTGGGGAGCTATTGGGGTTTAGAAAGGTTTAGAAGCACTGTATTTCTCGACTAGAAGTCAAGAAATTTATGCCCAAAATTGACCTCTAAAATCCCAGGTCAACTTACTATATAAGGATCAATACACTAATATTGCTTAGAAAGGTCCTGAACAAGCACCACCCCACTCTTTGTGCCTCGACGCAGGAGGTTTTGTGGTGTGGTGTGTGTGTGTGAGGGAGTGAGAGAGAGAGAGGTTCCCAATCTGATTTGCAGACCTTCTCTTCCCATCAAAGAACACACACCATTAGCTCCACTTCTTCCTTCCCAGTCTGATTTGAAAGCCTTCTCTCTCATTAAAGAAACCCCCATTTAGCTCCTTCTTTTTCTTCCCAATCCGATGTTAAAACCTCTCCTCCAGCACCTGAGAAGTGGTTGTTAGGTGGTCAGGTGAGGTCCAGAGAAGGAGACGGAGGGACAGAATGGTATTTTCCCCTTCTTTCCATCTTTTGTTATAAGCCCCTAGTAGTTATACCTAGACTTATCCCATGTGATAGCAACATCTATTATTTTGACCCTGAAACTTCCCTCAACTTTTACATGAAGCTACTTGTACAAAGGTATATATGGTGTATCATGGGGGGGGGGCCTCTCTAGTCTATTAAGCTACTGTAAAAAGGAATATAGTGCAACCAAACCTATGGTGCAAACCAATACATTCAGGTCCTCTGTGGGATGTTTGCTTCAACTGTCCAGAACTTGACTAGCACTGTCACACAGATGACATTTTCATCAGCTGCCCTAGATTGTGTAATGACTACTGCAAGAGATTCAATATCTAAGTTGCTGTCTGAATTTAAAACAGTGTTAAGGACCTATCTCTTCCAGTAGGCCTACCCAGTTGATTTTAAACAATGAATTTTAAATGAGTATATTTTAAATTTATGTTGCATAATTTTAATGTGTCCTATCTTTAGGTGCAATGCATTTAAAGGGTTTTTTGGGTGGGTTTAATTCATGTTGTACCCCACCTCAAGCATCGGGAAGAGGTGGGTAAGAATAAAAGTATGTGTTATTGTTGTTGCTGTTGGAAGGTGTTTTTATTCCATCTTCCAGAATCCCTCAATGTGTAGCCTTGGTTGGAGATCCTGGGAATCTGAGAGCAGGAGTCCAAACAAAATTTTCCCCAAGCGGTGATGAAACAACATATTTGTTTTCATGTCAAGATAATTGGTAATAATCATACGTCTGAACCCACAAGGAAATCTGTTTTAGATTTTCTTGGAATAGTAAGAGGCACAAGCCTTTGGCTTAAATGCAGCCATGGACAATATGCCTCCCTGTATGTAGCCTCCAAAGAGCTAGAACATGCATGTTTTGGTCTTGTTGGGAAAGGAATGGGAAGCCCAGAGTCAATTCCCTTCAATCATAAAATTACTGTTGTCAGCTCTGATCAAATGGTTGTTGCCCCTGAAGCGGAGGAGAACTGTGTGGGCACCTCCAGCATCTGCAGGCAGGCCTTCCAATAAATCAGGGGAGAACTCAGTAACAACCTTTTGGGGATGTCTTAAATAGAGTTGGGGGACATTTTCCACCCTGTGGTTTAATGTGTGTGAGCGGGTTAGTGCTAGATAGAGTTGAAGCTAGTGACAGACAAAGCTAGAGGTAAACATGAGTATGGTCAACCTTCTCTCTCTCTCTCTCTCTTCTAGCAATCCTCCTTCACTTTCTTAGACCTTGAAATATTGCATTTCAGGCCAGAATCCCACAGCTAGCATGACCAATGGCCTTACTGTTTACAGTCCATGCATTCATGCATACTGCTTAAATATACTCCGTAAATTTTGGATAACACTGCACACATCTGATGCCATGAAAGCTCTGCTAGAATACATTTGTTTAGGTCCAAATCCAACTGCTAGCCCAGCTAGAACAAACCTATGAATCAGCACTTATGTTAATAAGTGCTGTGTTATTAGTCTATTCTAATGGAATTTAGATCAGAGGTGATAAGTGTACATCCCTCCAGATGTTGGTGAACTGCAATTTCCAGCAGCATAGCGAAAAGTGAAGAATGCTGGGATTTGCAGTCCAACACTCAAAGTCAGCAGGATTCTTCCCTCTTAAAATGCATGAGTGGAAATAATTATTGAATGGGGTAGAACCATGTGACACTCCATAGGTTGTTGAACTGTACCTCCCAGTGTTTGACACTGTTTTAAGGCTGCTGGGACTTGCGTTCACCAACATCTGAAGGCCATATGTTTCTCACACCTGATTTGGCCTCTTTGCTCTTGAGTACTGTAGAGTTTCTGTTGTGCTGCATCATAGGTTTTCCTGTCACATAGTTATTCAGTGCTTTCATAAGAAAAAGACCTCCTACTAAGCAGCACTAGTTTTCTCCTGTGATTTTTTGCATCATTATGCGTCAATCAGTTAGGTAATGGATGATGCTGTGCGGAATTTATATCTTTTCAGAGGTGAAAAACAAATTAATCAACTTCCTTGCCTTCACGGATTGCTATTCTCAAGATAGAACAATTGCCTAATAAAATCATCTATGCAATTATTGCCCACCAAACAAAACTTAGATTATTATTTTTTAGCCACCAAGCAAAAATGTATTCATTGCATTTGGTTATCTTTGCACCCTCACACATAAAATATCCTTCATTGTGTGAACTAGCCAGCTGGAGCACATCCTGCAGCCATATTCAGTATCAACATACATTAGGAAGGAAAGGGACTGAGAGGGTGCAATGGTGGTAAAAGGACAGACTTCTTTCTGAGTTGCCTTTAGTGATACATCTAGCACATGGCATACTCCATCTGTCATAAAAAGAGATGGGAAGTCTTGGCATCACACTGGGGTTCTTTCAAGGCAGAAAGGCCTCTAAGGGAATTGTGTCTTGTCCAGTTTTGTTTATTGCAGTGGGATATCTAAGCTCTGAAGGATAGACAGCAAATATCCAGTAAGCTTGGGATCGGTTTTATCATTTCTGTCTTCTGGTTTCTCATTCTGACAAAGGCTATTCATTCATTTATAACAGTGGGTAAATATCACCTCTTCAAAATACATAAAGTATTCAAGGGCTAACCATTTATGAGGTCAGTTTTCTGGGCACAGTAAAGTAATGAGAATTTAGTGTGCACGGCACACAAACACAACACAATTTCAAAATATAACTGAGCATGAAGGAGTAGATAAGCACCCTGACAGACGATGTTAGAAATTTCAATGTACTGTCGGTTTCCTTTAAAAGAAAGCTGCATGTTTGTTGCCCCATTGCTAACAAAACCAGGCCTTGGTTTTGATTGGTATTTGCTGATTTATTTTATATCTGTCAAACTAGTTCACTCTAACCATACTGGAAACAGACACGAGATGTGTGGTAACTAGTAGCCTCAGCTAACAAAAGTCATCAATGCTCATTTAAGCAATATCTTCAAGCCTAGAAGAAGGGAACAACTCCCATTGGCCTCACCTAGTAGATCCAATGGCAAGGGATTGAAGAGTTGCAGTTATAGCCAGCCTACCAAACGTTTCCTCTCACTTTTCTAGACTTTCAGTGGTTATTAAGGAAAATTTAAAAAAAAAAAAGATTCTAAAATACTGGCTAGTATTCAGATGACCTATTTAGCTATATGGTTAGTTACCTAGCTAAGTAGTGTCCCCCGCCTGATCTCCCTTCCTGACTTACCAGGCAGCAGCCCACTGCAAGTGACAGAATTATCTGTTCTTGTGTCGATTAGGATGCACCTGACTAATGTTTTGACCTTCCTCCTTCCAGTGAGTCCCATTAAAAACAGCCAGATGCAGGATCCCTATGCAATCCTCCTTTCACCAGATATTGCTGGAGGAGTGGGGAAGGGAACAGTGGTCTGCCAGGTACTGATTGACAGAAAAAACAGACTCTCATCTTTCACAGTAGCTGGTTGCCAAGTAAATCAGGATAAGGGGACTTTTACTTCCTCATATTCCCTACATTATTGAATACATGGGGATCATGAATATAAGTTATGAATGTGTACTCTGACACATTTGTAACTGCAGTCATGAATTCCAGCTTTATTTACACAAGGAAAAAAAACAATAATGTGAAACAGTGATAGAAGCAAAAATTGGTTCGCAGTCAAACTAATGTTCCATTCTGTTTCAATGAGAAAGAAAAAATTAGAACAGGAATCATTACCATTCATATTCCATGGTAAGAATGTCACATTAGCATTTATACATATATCTGCTTAAATCTTTTCAGATATAAAATCTGTTGATGTACTTTCCAAAATTTCAGATGATGTTTCTAGAGAATGGCAGAAAAGATGATCTTTATTTAGAGTGTGTGCCTAATATCTGCGGGATTTTGGTTCCAGGATCCTCATGGAGCCAAAATGTGGATCCCAAGTCCCATTAAACAATGTTATAGTAAAATATGTCCCTTAGATAAAATGGCAAAATCAAGGGGTGTGTGTGTGTGTGTGTGTGTGTGTGTGGTACTCAAGCATGAACGGTGGAATCTGTGGATGTATCCACGGATACAGAGGGATGACTGCAAAGGAAATTAGTTCTTTCCAAATAGGTTTCTCTTATTTCATAGTTTAATTTACTTGTTCGTTTTTCTGACAGGTATCGGGTCCATGTAACCAGTTGCACTGGATACTCTATAGCTTTTAAATCAGTGAGCAATATCATCTCTGGATGTGGCATGAGATATCTGATCAGATCGTGTGTTAAGTTTGTCCATCTGTCTAGAAAATATAGTCAACTGCAATAATTCTCCTTGGCGAGTTATAACATGATGTGTTGTATATGAAAGAAAAGAAACCTGCTGGCCAGTCTAACTACATATGTTTAAGGGACTCACTTTCACCACATTCTATTCAGCAAACTGTAGATATATTTTTTATAGAAAGTTGGACAGTGCCTAAATGTAAGCTTCAACATTTTTCTTTTGTTGGTTGATTATATGAATATGAAGACAAAATCTTTGCTTTCCACAGCTTTTCTTCTGAAATTTCAATATCTATATTGGCTTCTCATACCAGCTAAGAAAACTACAGTGTACCAAATTTACTTGTATAAAATAGAGAATTCCTTCCAAGTATTAGCAGTGACGCTATGATAATTTTCACAAATAGTTAAAGACCTTGGCACCTCGTGTAATCTAATATTATTTGTTAGAATAAAACAATCGGGTAATTGAAACAAGCTGCTTGTAAATTTTTTAGTTTATTACCCAAACTGTTCCATTGATAAAGGCCTTCCTTTAACAGCAGATCTAATCTACCGTATATCTAATCTATAATCTAATATCATAGAATCAAAGAATCAGAGGTTGGAAAGAGACCGCAGGGGCCATTTTTCTGTTGTTCCATTCTGAAAACTGACAGATTTATTGGGGAGAACAAATCTGGGTCAGAGAGTATTAGAATCAGAGGTGATAGCAATGCTTTCAGCAAAAGTCCAATTTTTCAATGGGTACAATCAAAACTAGATTAAGCAATTTGGAAAATCTCTTTAACCTCCCCCAATGTCAAAAATTACAATGTATAAAGTGTGGGGGAAAACAACACCAGTTTCCATTGATATCCAGTTTTCAGTGCCATCTTCTCTGATAACATGTTTTTAATTTTTAGATGAAGTGAAAGAGGGGCTGTTTCTCACTTGTGATTTAAAACGATTTAAATACAGCGGGTCATTTAAAGCGTTCAAAATACAGCGAGTGTTATCCTGCTTTTCAATTCGCTTTATTTGTATCGTTCCCTTTACTTAACGTTTTATTTTAATTTTTTGTAATTGACCGTCCCCATTCAAGGATGAATCGGTGTATATTTAAACTGGTTTTGTTACTTTTCTTCACATTCACTGTGTTCGGCTGTCAATCAAAGCGATGTCATCATGACATCACATTATGAGGAGTAACATACACCGATGTAGCCTGTACCGTCTGCGTTCCCACTACCTGGCCGTTTTAATTCGTTATAAATTTCGCGGTTGTTTTTTTTTAAAGAGCCAATCAGGAGACGCTTATTTGTCCTCTTCGGTGTCTCCCCATTTAACTGCCATAAGTTTATTATGGCACCAGCACTCTCTGGCAGAGGAGGATAAATTCTCACAAACACAACAAACACAACCATCCCATAGTTCCCTGGAAGAGGCCTCGGTAGCCCAAAATTGGCTTGGCTGCTCCATGGGGAGAGAATTTGGGGAAGATTGCTCCCAGGGCTGTCTGGAGAGCCATGAAGTGGGGATATGTCCTGCAAAACCCATCCCATAGTTCCTCTGGAAAGAGCCTCGTAGCCCAAAATTGGCTTTGGCTGCTCCATGGGGGGAGAACTTTGGGGAAGATTGCTCCCAGGGCTGTCTGGAGAGCCATGAAGTGGGAATATGTCCTGCAAAAACCCATCCCATAGTTCCTCTGGAAAGAGCCTGGTTAGCCCCAAATTCGCTTTGGCTGCCCCATGGGGAGGAGAATCTTGGGGAAGATTGCTCCCTGGGCTGTCTTGGGAGCCATCCCATAGTTTCCTCCAAAGCCCATCTGCTGCTCAGGCAGAGGTGAAAAAGAAAAAAAGAATAGTTAAAAATGGTGTTCAATGGCTCTCCTCACACATCGGTCTATGAAAGAGAAGCAGAGGGGAGGTTGCAATCCACTGGAGGAAAGGCTATTATGCGAATGGAAGAAAATGGTGCCGGGCGATGCAGAAAGACCAAAAAGGGTGACACCCCCAGGCCAGCCACATCGTGCTCCGCTCCTCCCATCCAGTTGACCCATCAAAGGCCGAAACGTTCCTATTTAAATACTCCGAATCCTATCCCAATCAAGGAAAAATTGTAGGTTCGACCCTCTATTTTTTTAATCCGGATTATACGCCATTAACATGGATTAAATAAAAATCCAGTTTACGATTCGGATTTTAGTGGGAACGATTGGCGGGTTACTCTGGAACTGTTCTAGAGTTAATTCGGTTTCTAATAGGAACGCTTATACCTTGGATTCAATTTGTAACACGGAGTATAAGCCAATGAGAACAACCCCAGAGATATTTTATCTTGGTAATCAACCCCCTGGGGAGGGTTTTAGTACCAAAATTTATCTAAATGTCTCTTCTTTTCTAATTGTAAGAGCATTTCCCCACAAATTGTTGCCATGTCTTCATTTTCAGTTTTTCTGGATATGATGGGATTGCTCAAAATACAAACAAATATCTAGGAAATATATGTGCCTTAGTTATAGCAATTATATCTGATAGTGATAGAAGGGATTTTCATTCTTTTACCTTTCTTGTCCACTTAATGTGTCATAATTCCTATATAATACCTTTTGTGCAATATCTCTATTAACCCACTGCCAGATATTTAAAAATGAAAGGCAGACAGTTAAATTTGTAAGTTCTTACTATTGGATTCTTCATTTATAGGTCTATTTGGGCACATTAACTTTGATTTTGTACAATTACAGAATAATCCATAACATTTTTTCATCTGACAGAGGGAGGGAAGGAACTCTGTCTTCAGGCTAGCCCCTGATGGTACTGGGCCAGCCTTCTCTCTCCCTCAGAGGCCGAAAGATGACAGTTAGGGAGGGAGGAGCCTCGTCTTCAGGCCAGCCCCTGATGGTACTGGGCCAGGCTTCTCTCTCCCTCAGAGGCCGAAAGATGACGTTAGGGAGGGAAGAGCCTCCTTCTTTAGCCAGCCCCTGATGGTACTGGGCCAGCCTTCTCCTTCCCTCAGAGGCCGAAAGATGACAGTTAGGGAGGGGAGGAGCCTCCTTCTTCAGGCTAGCCCCTGATGGTACTGGGCCAGCCTTCTCTCTCCCTCAGAGGCCGAAAGATGACAGTTAGGGAGGGAGGAGCCTCCGTCTCAGGCCAGCCCCTGATGGTACTGGGCCAGGCTTCTCTCTCCCTCAGAGGCCGAAAGATGACAGTTAGGGAGGGAGAGCCTCCTCTTTAGGCCAGCCCCTGATGGTACTGGGCCAGGCCTTCTCTCTCCCTCAGAGGCCGAAAGATGACAGTTAGGGAGGGAGGAGCCCTCTTTAGGCTAGCCCCTGATGGTACTGGGCCAGCCTTCTCTCTCCCGTGCAAAGGCAGGCTTACCACTGAACACTAGGGGCATATGATGCAATCTCTCCAGACAATGCTCATTCTATTCATGTCATTATATTACAATCATATCCATACAATGCTCTAATAATACTTTCTCCTATAACATTCAAATGAAACAAGTACAGAAAAGCTTCTGGCTCCATTTCAAAAAATAAAAAATTTTCTCTTAGTGAAAAACAACAACAACAAAACAAAAACAAATTAAAGATCTTTAATTTGAATGTAATAGAGAAAGTGTATGTTAGAACGTATGTATGACTGTAAAATGATGACATGAATAGAATAGAATGAGCAATTGTCTGGAGAGATTGCATCACGTGTCCCTATGTCCCATCAAGGCACATCACTGGTTATGCCTTCCCAGGATCATCTGCAATATGTATAATACAGAAATGCTTCTGTATCTGTTCCTTTATATCTTAGGGTCCTGTATTTTGGACAGTAATTCACAACTCCAATGAATCCTTTTGAAGGGTATGTATAACTTTGTTCAGAACTTAATAATAATAATAATAATAATAATAATAGTTTATTTCTAGCCCGCTTTTCCAAAGATCAAAGCAGGTTACGACATGGATACATCGAACAGTATACAATATAAAACATACCAAATTAAAAACATCATAAAAAACATTCCAATAAAACATTTGCAATTTCCAAAAATAAAACCAGTATATTTATATGGATATTTTTGCATCACAGTTTGATGAGTTTTGCCCTATCTTTTTATATATCATATCTTAAGTGTATTTATATTTGTTTTCAGCCCCTGAGGAAGACCTAGTGTGGCCAAAACACATTGGACTTTTAAAACTCTAATAAACAGTTGACCATCTTTTAGTACATGAAGCTTATCTCCTCTTTGTTTCCTGTGGGTCAGTGAGGCTGCATCCACACTGGAGAAATAACCCATTTTGGCACCACTTCAACTGCCCTGGCTCAAGGCTATGGAATTCTGGGAGATGGAGTTTGTTTTGGGTCCAGAACGGAGCCTCTGCTCTGGGACCCACAACAAACTCCAACTCCCAGAATTCCATAGCCTTGAGCCAAGGCAGTTACAGAAGTGCCAAACCGGGTTATTTCTCCAGTGTGGATGCAGCCTCAATTGGCCAGGCTCAAGCAGAAGTCCTCTACTTTGGAAGATTAGGCTTGAGGGCACCTCCTTCTCTCCTAAAAGCTGTCTCCACACTGCTCACCAGATCGTAACTACCCAAGGCTTTGTTTTCCTCATTTCCCACCAAGAAAGAACATTAGATTCAGTACCCTAATACTATTTTTAAAAAAGGCTCAGTTAAACTCCCAGTTTTTGTCATTTGCATCACTTCTTTAGTTACTGTCTATTAGGGATGTAACCAATACAACAAATGCTTTCTGTACTGGCTTATAATCACTTTGTTCTTGAGTTTCAAACTCTTTATTTCATTATGACAAAATGTACTGACTTTAGATTTGATTTAGTCATAGGTTTTCTCATTGATTTGTTTTGTCATATTGTATTACTGCCGACTCAAGGCCAGCTTTGTTTTTTGTCTCTCTGTGTTTCTACAAGTATGAGCAAAAGGAGAGGCTCTGTTAGCCCTCCTGTCCTGCCAGTTGCTCCCTCCTTGCTTGGAGTCCAGCAGCAGCCAGTCATTTTCCATGTTGGGTAAAGTCAAAGATACTGGCAAGGTCGGCTCTTCCATTAGGCAACACAAGGTGGCCACTTCAGGAAGCTGATTTTTGGTGTCATAAAAGGGCAAGAAATAATATATTTATTAAACTATTTTTACTAGGACTGTGCATGAGGCCCTAGCTTGTTTTGGAGATTGGTTCAGCTACACAAACCTGGGCCCAGGCCCAATTCATTCCAGTTTGGGCTCCGCATCCAAATCAAAATTTGGGCATCCAGTTATTCTTCCCACAGTGACTTGCATTAAGAAACCAAAACTGACTATAACATTAAAAAAGAAATCACACAGGAGATTTGGAAACATGGGAAACCACTAGGAGGGGATTAGACAAAGCCAATTTCACACTTTGGGGATTTTGTGCTAGACACCTGTAAAACTTGCTGTCTTTCCAAAAGAAAAAAAAGGTGGGGGATGCAACAAAACAGGTTTTAAATGCCGTTGCTGACTTTTGAGTCTTGACAATTGATCTCTCCTAGAGCAAAAATGAGCAAAGTATAAACCATGGGTTGAACTGAATCATGAGAGTTGGAAAAGAGCACAAGGAGCATCCAGTCCAACCGCCTGCCATGTGTCACCCCCTTAATCTTCTCTTCAGTAAGTTAAAACATAGCCAGCTAATTCAACCTTTACTCATCTATTTTGTTCTCCATACCTTTTACCAACCTTGGTGCCCTTCCCTGAACCTGCTCCAACTTGCTCCATCTTTGTTAAATGAGGTGCCCAGAGCTGAACACTGTACTTCCTTCAGCTTGGAAACTATGCATCTAATTTACCTTCTTTGCTGCAGCATCACATTACTGGCTCATGTTCAATTTATGATCAACAGTACTCCCAAGGTTCTTTTCTCATGAAGTACTGCAGAGCAATGTATACCCACATTCTGTAAGTGTGCATTTGGTTTTTGCATTTGTCTTGTAATTTCATTTTACTAATTTCTGCCCAATTTATTAATTAAGCCAAGCCCTTTTGAATTTGTCCTCTTTCTCAATGTTTTAGTCATCATTCTCAGTTTTGTGCCATCTGCAAACTTGATAAGTGAATTCACCTGCAAACTTGGTAGTGAGACTGATGCCCCAGACTGCATGTTACAACTGTCAATGAGCATAGCCTACCCCTACTCCTCCCTCTCCCCATCCCATCTCCCTGACAGATTCCTTGTCTGGTTGTTTATTTGCTTTTTAAATAAGCTATGTTGACTCAGTTTGTTATGTTCCTTCAAGCCATTTCCAATTTATGGCAACACTAAGGCAAACCTACCATGGGGTTTTCTTAGAAAGATTTGTTCAGAGGTTTGCCATTGTGTTCCTCTAAGGCTAAGAGCATGTAACTTGCGCATGGTCACCCAGTTTATTTATTTATTTAGGTATTTATATCCTGCCCTTCAGCCCTAATGTCTTTCATGGCCCAGCAGAGAATCAAACCCTGGTCTCCAGAGTCTGTCCTGGAGCCTCAAAGCACTACACCACACTGGCTCAATAGGAAGATGAATATTTTGGACACACAAAATGGACATATATTTTAAGATGTCTAGTATTTATGGAACATAAAATGAAACATATAAACATAAAAACAAACAACAAAATTATTGTGGATTTATACCATGTTTCCTTCAAAGAGTTTCAGGTGCTCTTTGTCCCATCTTTTCATTCTTACAATGACTTTGTAAAATAGATTCGGCTCGAAAGTAATGACTGTCTCAGAGTTTGGTAAGTTTCATGGCCAAGTGGGAACTTGGTCCTGAGTTTACCAAATCCTAGTCTGAATTTCTAACCATTTCACCACACATTTTTTCCCTCTGTTGAGATGAAGAGATCCTTTTAGTATAGTGAAGGATGGACCAGTCTAATTTCTGGTCCATATCACTTTTACATGTTTTCAGTCCAAAGTTTGTTCTGTCTCATTTGCTACATTAAAAAAACTATGAAAATTTTTGCAAGATTTTTTTTTCCTTCCTAAAATATGCATTTTGTATTGACACTTGTTTGGGTGCATTTTTTTTCATGTTAAGAACAGTGCAAAATTCAGTGGCGTATGAAATCTGTACAGAAACTGCAACCTGATCCAAGAATTAGTCTGGGGAAATTTTAGGTAGCATTTATTTTCATATTGGTTTGTTTTGTTAAAAAAAATGATGACATTCTGCAACATCCCTGCTAATGGACAGGATTTGTTGAGAATATCCAACATATAAGTGTGCTAACAAGATATTCCTTGCTCCTGTTATTAAACAGCTTACAGAATGGTTGTGTGGTTTATCTCTAGACATATAAGCTCATGCCTGTCAGACCAGAGGGTTTGCAAACACTGCTGAGAAGAGGAATATTTGTCATTTATCCACAGCTCTAAATATCTATTGCACCTTCAGTATAAAGTCAATTTAAAGGAGAAGCCCAGTTTCTGAAGGCATCATCTTTTGTGAATTGAAATGTCTCTTTTTATACAGACCTTATTCAAAATAACAAATTATTTACTTCTTTCCACACTTTCTCCCCACATTACATGTGAATATTATAGAACAAGTACTCCATGTAGTGTTTTCACATTCATCTTCTGCAGTGACAGCATAATTTGAGAGTAATACATTCTGGTACATGAGTCTATTGTTCTTTATAACTAAAAGAGAGACATTGTTACCAATAGAGACATGACATATATGAATTATTGCATCAGTTAGTATGATGGATGCAAATATCAACTGATACACTACAAGTCAAGAGTGAGAAAAAGACCAAGAACGGCAGCTCCATTTCGCACTCTAACCCCACTGTTGTGCCTTCAAGTCATTTCTGACTTGAGGTGACCCTAAGACTATCACAGGGCTTTCTTGGCAAGTTCCTTCACAGGGGTTTTTGCCATTGCCATTTGCCCAAGGTCACCCAGTGGGCTTCATGGCTCAGCAGGAATTCCAACCCTGGTCTCCAGGGTCATAGTCCGACACTCAAACCACTACACCATGGTGGGCATATAGAACTGCTTGAGATAGTAAGGATCTTTAAGGGTTATAAAAGAATGAAAGTATCATCAATATGCTGACTGTAAAACTCAAAATATTCATGAGATGGATCCCCTTCTGGATTGGTAATATAAGTGGACTCTAAATAAGCCATATATGAATTGGGTATGCTAGGGGTCACTGGGCTACCCATAGCTACTATTGAGTATGAAATCTAAAGTAATTCGTTTCTAAAATAACATCTAAAACATCCATCAAAAATGTGTGGGTGATTTCAGAAGATGCCAGCCACAGATGCTGGCGAAACATCAGGAAGAAAACTCTTCTAGAACATGGTCACATAGCCCGAGAACCCCACAAAAAACTATGGTTGCCAGCCATGAAAGCCTTCGACTCCAGTATGTTATATTGTTGCAACTATTACAGTGGGGACCATTATCAATGACTTGTGGTAATAAGTCTTGGCATCAGAGCTGGAAAGATCAGAGAGAGCACTAATTTATCAATTGTGGAACTTCCTGCCAGCTGCCACTAACAGAAACCTTTCCACTGCAACAGAGTTTGTCAGGACCTGAAGAAATATATGGACTCAGTTTGGGATGCACTGCTCTCCATAGAATCTTGTATGTGTATTTAGTGTTTTTCAGAATTAGAACTATGTGGTTACTGTATATAAATGATGTTATCATTATACACATGTTAAAGTGGTACTTCTATCCCATGGACATATTGTTCCTTTGATATATCACAGTTCAGTGCATTGTCTATTGCTCCCTCCAATTTTTTTCTTGCATTGTTTGTGAAACCCCCGTTGTGTTTTTACCATCAGAAGTAGCAGCACACAGTATAAATAATCCCAAAACTAATTGTTGTGCTGAATTAATACTCAACATGTTTCCACATAATGAGTATAAAGAGAATATGTGTCATTTGTTAACTCTGAGTCTATATATTCAGAAATAAAATAATGCAATGTTGTGTGCACACATTTTTCTACGAAATAAATAAACCATAGTTAATGGTAGGAATTCAAAGTTGCCATCCAATAATGTTTAAAATGAAATATGGCAGAGTCCATTTTGCTATTGTTGTGTGGCTTCAAGTAGTTTCTGACTTATGGTGGCCCTAAGGGAAATCTATTATGGGATTTTCTTGGCAACATTTGTCGAGATTGGGGTTGCCAGGATCCTCTGAGGCTGGAAGAGTGTGACTTGCCCGAGGTCAGCCAGTGGGTTTACATGGCCGAGCAGGGATTTCAACCTTGGTCTCCAGAGTCATAGTCCAATGCTCAAACCACTATACTGCGTTGGCTCTCCCATTCTGCTATACCTTTGGTGAAAAAACAACATATTTTGTGCAGATTGATTTCAATATCTGATTCTTCCATATCATTTATTGTGAAAACTGACACAAATCCATTCACTCTCCTGCTCAGGGGTTTTTCCAGAATCATTGCCCATTGTGGAGTAGGAAGGGTCCTCTCTTTTAAAACATTGAATGACAGAACAACTATTCAGTTTTGTTTCATTCCCAAAAACATGCACGTGAGTGCTTAAAACTTTATTTTAATGTTTCCCTTCCATGAATACAAATAATATTCTGTATTACAAAAGAAAAGAGGTATTTTATTAGGTATATGTCTTTTATGCAGAACAAAAAATGCATCACCACACAATGCAAACAAAGCCCATAGGACAAAACTGTGCAATTCTAATCAACAAGGAAGAGTTTGGAAGGAGAGAGTTCTTTTACAATGACTCCCCTCCTCCACAGCAGCAAATAGAAAAAGCCCTTATCTCAAAGCCACGGAATGACAAGAAGCCTGGCTGCTTTTTCTGTTGCATGTGGAGTAAGTGTGGCTTCAGTGTATACTGCTTTGCTACTGTGTTTGTTACATCCATAACCAAACATATGGAACAAAAACAGAGAATGCAAAATTTGCTTCAATCTCACCTTTGTGTGTTTAATATAGATGGATTTTTAAGAACTGTAAAAAGCTTCTATAGGGAAAGAAAAAGATGGGAAGGCATAATTACTCCATGAACTTTCAGTGAATTTAATGACAAGTATATAAAGTTAACTTTCGGGCTTGGGTGTGGATTAAAGGAAAACCAAATGTAGTTATTGGTATCAGTGCTTATGATGGTTCATGGTATCCAGGGTTCACTGAAATCAGGGCTTGATCTAGGCTTTCCAAACCTGGTTTGTAATACTGGTTGCATGGATAATTAACCATGATTAGCAATACACATGGTTACATCACTGATACGGATGTTGTACCATGGCCAAGGGTTGGAGGAGAAAATGCTGAGGAAGATGTGGAAAATCACACAATAGACAAGACAAAGAAGCTCTTAGCACACTATTATTAGTCAGTCAGGGAAATTACATATGTACTGGGCCAGATTTTTTTTTATTGTTGAATGTACTAATCCTGTGAACAGCAAAGAATATGTGGGTAGTTTGTTGGGCTCTATTACCATCATATTCCACTTTTCTTGATATCTTATTGGATTCTGGTCATCAAATGCTGCTGGCGTACTATTTATATAGCAATAAAATGCAATCATGAATTGTTAGAAGAGGGGTTAGCAACTTGTGGCCTTCCACAAGGTGCTGTACTGTAACTTCAATCAGCCCCTGGCAGTATAAGCTAGGTGAGAGATCATGAGAGTTTCAGTCCAGCAACTGGAGGATCTCAAATTGCTTGCCCTTGTTAAGAACTAACAGATACTTCTAGAAATCTGCCAGCTTTTATTCATTATCTGAGATACAGTAGAACTAATATTCTAAATTCCATGGGATGAGATTCCACATAGTTTGTATAACCAGGCAGCCAAGAAAAGAATGCTGAACTTAAATTTCATTTCAAAGAATAGCCACTCAAGGAAGGATGCCCTCAAAACATTATTTTTTTTTTAAAAAATGATGTTAACATCAAAACAACCATACACTACACACACACACACACAGAGAGAGAGAGAGAGAGAGAGAGAGAGAGATATCCAGATACATGACACAAATTGATATGGCTATGTAAGGTTACTTTTCAGTGTTGCAAATCAATAACTGTGTGCAGATTTGGAATTATTACAAGTGTAGTTGAACCAAAATATAATAAAACCCTTAAACAGGACACATGATGAAAAGTAACAATGGAAGCCCACTATCTGTGAATCATGGATGCCCCATTTTCTTTAGTATCAGATAGGCATTAAAGCTCAGGGCACTTGTTCAGAACACTCCCATTATTGAGGAGAAGCAGGTTGGCACTCAGGGTGAATATAGGATACCCTGACTATGTACCAAAGGTTTTGAATCTGAGGCAATTTTTCACCACAAAAAAGAAGAAAAACTACTGATATTTGAACTGTTTCCTAAGCCCATGAACTGGTTTCTTTTTTTTTTCTTGCCCTCCTTGCTCCTTCAATTTAATCTTTGTTTTTAAAAATTAAAGATTTTGCTGTTAATATTGAAACAGAAAATGTGCTTAATATTCATTTCAGCACATTTTGTAGATTTCAAAAATTGTCTTCTCACTAGTATTCAGAGACAGATTATGGCTACCACATCAACGTGGTGCGGAATCCATTCCCAGCATAAGCTTTAAACTATCCAGTACACTGAATGTATGTTGGGGATAGAGTTCTCAACATCCTGGATAACTCCTGTAAAGTGTAGATGAATATCAAGAATGAACTAACTATCCCATGGAAGCAACTAGGCCACCATTGCTTATATTGGTGTATGGTTTTGGAGTGTTTACTATTATCATCATCTCACAGGAACAAGTATTTATGAATACCTTCCTGTCTCGGTTTTTTTGCTCATTACAAAAGCATCAATTTGAAGTCAGGTGATTACACTTTTGAAGGAGGGAATCAAAAGGTAGCTACATGTTCTTAAATCACCTAGAAATGATTGGGAAAGGAAGGCAGAGACTGCCTTCAGTGCAGTATTTTTGTGGTGACTCACAGCTGTACCAAATCCTATTATACATGCACTGCAAATACAGGACATCAGGACCTACTGCATCTATTTCATGCAAACAGTAACCAATCTGTTTTGTATAGTTTCCACACACAAGAAAGGAGAGGGGAAAAAAAAGAAATTTTACAACATCTATTTACATCCTCTTTGATCGAAATGGACACATTAATCCATGACATAGACAGAAAAATACATTTCTGAGTAATTTAAATGCTAATGGCTACAATGCTTACTGATAATCCTTCATTCAGTGGGAAAGTTTGTAAACAATGAAAATGTACAAATATACAATTTACAGTCTCAGGAGAAAATAAATTTCTGGCTTATCATCTTCTCTTGGCTTGGTCTCCAAAACTGAATCATCCATACAAAACCGATCACTGTATCCAAACCGCAATGATGTGCATGCACCTTCTGGTACTCCTCGACCTTCTACATCATCTGCACTGAAGTTATCCAAATAGCTTGCTATGTAAGAGCCAGTGGAATGCCTGTTGATAACATGAGGAGGCACCGAGGGCTTATTTCGAAGGACTACCCCAGCTACACTGCTGCCATTATTAGAAAGCTTTTGTTTGCTGGCTTCTTGTCGCTCCTTGGCACGGCTAGCAATGTTTCGCACTCTGCTTTGACTCCTGGATGACAGCTTTCGAACCAACATTTTAGGGCAATCATCATTTTGTTTAGAACAGAAAGATTGGCAACCATCCTCCTGATCAAAAGACACTAGTTTCCTCAGCTGTTCTGTCAGAGCATCGGTAGTCTGAGGTTTCTTTGCCTTTAGTGTAGCCACCATTTTGTCTCTCATGCCAGATGTAATAAAACCTCTACTAATGTACTTGTATTTACTCTCAAAATTACAAGAGATGTCTTCTGAGGTCAAATCTCCAAGACTTTTGGATTTACAAGGGCTTGGTTGTTTCTGAGTTGGAGGAGAAGGCAAAGGTAGAGCATTCTTGGGCATACTGGCTGTTTGGGAGATGTTTAACAATTCATTTTGCATGTCTGAAATTTGAAAGTAATTATTGTACAAAAGATCAACATTTTGATGTTTTGAGTAAGGAAGGTATTGTTTCTTTTCTTTCTTAAACTTGAAATCTTCAACCTGGTTGGCACTGTGCATGTCCATGCTGTTTAGATGTTCACAGATAGTTTTGTTATAGTACAGAGTGTCCTGATTATGCTTAAGTTTCAAAGGAGAAGCAAGTTGACTCATATCTTCTCTCTTATATTCATAGGTAGTGATCAAGAGGTCTTGTAATCCCCCATCAACTTCCATTAAACTGCTACCTGCAGAATTTGCACAGGGAAGAGGGACAAATATTGTATGCTCCATGTCTGAGGTGTCTGAAAAGAAGGAATTATTGTCGCTGAAAGATTCCCAGTTTGTTCTACACTTCCTTTTGGGGTCTGATTTCAGCAGAATAGCAGGCGAAATGCAGGAAGAGAGAGTACCAGTATCTTCTATGCAGTGGTTTACATTCTCACAATCAAGCTTGTCTACTTGGGAAGAGGTTGGAGAAATAGAAGCTTCATGAATAATTGTGTACGGCGAACACTCTGTTGTCCCAGGGGTTGATATTATAGTCATTTCTGGTGTTGAATATGCTGGCAGCTCAACCAGTGTCACATTAGAAGACTTGCAATCAGGCATTTTATTCTGATCACATGTCAACATATGTGGTGGATGTGTAAGCTTCATATTAACGATCTGTTTGTTAATTCCAGGAGGACTGGACACAACAGTCAAATTAGTTTGATCATTTATAATAACAGACTGATCTATCAGTGCTGATACAGCACTCAGATCACTTTCATCAGTTAAAGAGACCTCACTGATAAGGTGAGAAATTTCAGTATCTTGTATGGCTGGTGTGGAATGAAAGTCATGGACATCATAACAGTCAGAAGACAATGGGTCATCTATCGATAAATCAGTAATAATGCTATTGACAGGTGTGTGAGATTTGATAATAGTCTCTTCATGTCCTTGAGGAACAGAGTTGTCTGCTACTTTTTTCTCTTCTTTGGACACTGTAATGTCCCCCAATGTCTTTTGATCCACACAACATACACCTTCATTCTCTTCTTTTTCCGATTCCTCCTTTATAGGAACAGACTCACTGGAATCATTACTCTTCCAGTACTCAGTGGAGAAATAAGTTTCAGCTATCCCAGTCGCAAAGTCTAGGCTGCCTGGTTTTTCATAAGCATGTAAAGTTGGATAATTATCAGTCTTGGGAACAACTTTTTCAAATGAAGGTGCAAATGCTGTAAAAGATGAATCTTTCTCAGAAGAAGAAACTGCTTCTTTCAGATCTGTGTGGTCTTCACTTCTAGTATTTTTACTTTTTGCTAAATTGAGTTAAACATAAACAAAGAAAAACTCTGGTTAGATATACTGCATGTGACTATTTTGTCTAGAAACAGACAAATGGAAAATGTGAAACTGGTCACCACTGTGAGAGGACTTAATTATGGGGTTGTGCAAGCTTAGTATAAATTATTAATGTGATGTAAAGAAATGAGAAAAAAATATAGTTGGAGGCATTTCATTGAAGCTTTTCTTTAATGTTTATTACATCTTTACAGATGTAATAGTAGTTGTAAAGAATGTCAATGAGGTACCATAGTCTGGACATGTGACGTTACCTTCAGATGTGTTCCTATTCAGATTTGTACTACAAAGAAGCATGGCAAACAAAGATAGAACAAAACAGCTCTGTTAAAACACCATCTGCAAAGAGGAGAGGCATGCTTATCAGAACTCTTGAATTACACATCCCACATCAGGACTTCACAGAAAATCTCCTGGATTTCTAATAGCATACATTCATTGAAAGAACTGGATTTTTCAATTCTACTGGTACATGTTGTTTCTTTCTGTGGCCAAAACTATATTGTTTCTTTCTGTAGCCCCAACTACAGTAGATTCAGTAAACCAATGTGATTTACATAAAATGCTGACTACCATTTAACAACTGATTCAGTTTAGTTGTAGCTAGGTCTGTAACTGCTTACTTACTATTCTAGGATGTAGCTTCCCCTCCCATCAAGAAACCCAGCATTGCCATTTTCATGCCACCATAAACAGGTGAGAAGTAGATGGGAGTAAAGGAATTCAGCAGGAGTGGGAGCATGGAGGCTGCACAAACTGTGTCTAGGGCAGAAGTGGGCAAAGTATAGGTTTTGGGCTACATGTCCTCCCCAGGGCTGTTTTTCTTGTCTCTCGTTAGTCAAAAGCATGTTTGCCAATTTGTGTGTGTGTGTGTAGGAGTCTTGGGGGCATTTTTACAATGTTTTGCAAAATTTTTGACATAGAGGAGGCCTCTTTTAAAACCAGAAATAAAAAATGATTTCTCATCACTTCCTGTTTCTAAAAAAAGGGGGGACTCCTCTGACCCTAAAACATGGCAAAAATGCCACTCGCGTCTCCTAGACATTTTTTTTCTCTTGATAAGACAGTGTTGGGACATTTCAGGGCATTTTCTTATAGCCTTCGGTGGTCAGAGGATGTGGTGGGGAGTGCAGCCTTCCAAGGTCTCCTGGGGGACTAATGTGGCCTTCTAGCCTTCCACAGTTGCCCACGCCTTGTCCAAAGGCTGTACTTGACCTAAAAGGATGACTTTAAATTAAGCAGTTCAAAGACTGCAGTGAAACATGCCAGTCTTTATGAGCAGCACTGCATGATCTCTAGTGAGATAAGACAGTTACCAATTTGTGAAAAGCAGAATCTAAGAAATATGATCATATTATACCCTTATCAGAAAAAAATATGGAGTTTTTTTTCGTTCCTTACACAGGACTTTAACAAGAAAGCACCTCTCTGTCTTGTTAGCAGCAAAGAAAGCATAGATGAAAAGTTTTAGAACAAGTTAGCAGAATGGGAAAGTTTACAAATACAATTGCATTCATTGCCAAATATTCCTAATACCTGGGTTCTATTATAGCTTTAGCTATGTAAAAGATTAAATAAAACAGAATTTGACTGTTTAAAGTGAATTCAGTTTTTCACAATCTGGTGGAGATTATCTATTAGAAAAAACAAAATAGTGAAGTCTTTTTGCATTCACATAGCTTGATTCTGTAGGAATCAATGGTCGATCTCTGCTTATGATATATTGAAAGTTTGTTCTCCAGTCCTGAATGCAAAAAGATTCATGTTTTCATTTCCTCATGCTAAATGATCTGATTATTTCCTAGATAAGCCTTCTTCAAACTAATATCCTCCAGCCACGTTGGACATACGGGCTAGTTTGGGGAAGATGGAGCAGTTCAACTCATTTGGAGGCTGCCAAGTTGAGGAAAAACAAAGGAAAGAAAAACTGGGGAGCACCCAATATAATCAGCAGAAAATATGGAACATGCCCCAAGGTGCTCAATGGATAAATGTTTTATTAATTAAAAATCCAATACATTTCAACCTGTATATGCTTTCCAATGCTTTCTTCAGGGGCTGTTTCAAATTTAATTCCAAAGCTTTCTGACGTCAGACCTCTCACACTTTTATTTCAGTAAATTGTGTGACAGTTTTATAAGGCTGTGGAGAGCATACGCAGGCAAAAATGTACAGTATTAGGCTTTTTATTAATAAACCATTCATCCACAGAGCGCCTTGAGACATGGCTCCTGTTTTCTGCCAAGGTGAGGAAGGCAAACCTAGATGTACAAAAGTGAAGGAACTTTGAAGGCTCACTCAGTCAAGGTAATGTACAGGCATATCTCAGTTAATGAAGTAGATGTGCTCCTGGACATTACTTCTTTAACAGAAAATTTTGTACCAGAGGCAGAAATAACATGGAAGGAATAAAGACAGCTTCCTAAGCTGCGAGAAAGAAGAGCAATTCAATATATTTCAGGAAACATTATTTAAAACTAATATGGATGTGTGAAATGAAACAACAAGGCGATGGAACCTTGTAAGTAAACAAAAACATTTTGAGCCATTTGCAGACCACCTCATGGCCACTTCCAAAATGCAAGGATGTCTGCCTTGCCTTTTTCTTTCTTTTATCACATAGCATCTCACTGTAGCAAGCTAAAGCTCTGAACACAGTTCTCCAAGGCTTCTGCTGAAGGACTCAATGGAGTCACTGAAAATCTGAACACAAAGAATTAATCTATACCTTACTGATTGGGGGGCGGGGGGAGGCTTTGGCAATTCTTTCCAACCACACCCCATCTTTGTCACTGTCTCTGTCCACACACAGTTAATCTGCTCAAAGCTTTAAATGCATTTATTTTAATTCCTGTAAACCTTTGTTAGCAACCTAAAATAACTGCTGTCCTGTCTGATCCATCATTAACCATAGTTCATAGCTATAATTTCAAGCACGATTAGGGGCTGGCACCACTGTAAGGCTTTTCTCTTCCACTGACTGGGGAAGAATGGGAAGGGGCTCATTTTTCATCATGTGTGTCCAGAAATCTTCATAAAAAGCTTTGTTACCAGAGGCTTTGCCAACTGAAGTATGTTGTAGTATGGTAAGAGACAAAGGTTTCAACTGCTTGTCACTCTAGAAACAACCAGATCAGGAAATCAGATCATCTTTCATATCTAGCAAATCTGATACATTATCTGTATGCAAGTCCAAACTGCAAGGCCACAAAGCAGCTTTCATTATGGTTGTCACAGAATTCACTGTCTTTACGAATGGAGCATTCTACCCTTGAGGAGTTTCCTAATGTCACAGACCAGTTAAGATTTAATACTGAGATCTTCTGATACTACTGGAAGAGGCCTTTCACACCTAAAACCTAGAAATGTGTATTTGAAAATGAGGTAGGTAAACAAGTGTTTATCGTTAGCTCAACTGGCACCAAGCACAATGGGTGAAAAACACCCTCACAACTAATTATTCAATCAGCCCTTTTGTACTGAAGGGTACTCCTCAGAACAAAGTCATTTGAACTGAGAAGTTCTGGTCTCCCCAGTCCTCAAAACTGGCATGTGCACTCTTGCAATGGTGCAGGGATTTGTGTCACTGTGGAATGGTAGAGAAAACCCCTCTTCATAATTCTCTCTTATTAAAATAAGCAGAGTGAATCCCTGTATTTGAACTGCTTGGTGCTAGCACAGAAATCATTCAGGTGTTGCTTGCCATGAATCCCATTTTACTTAGTGCATGGGAGGAGGTGTGCAGCCTTCCAGGTATCACTGAGCTGGAGCTCCCAGCACTCCTAACCACTGACTATGCTGGATACAGCTGCTGGAAGCTGCAGTCCTTGAGAACTGCAGAATTTCCACTCTCGGTTTAGAGGTATGTCCCATATAGAGGACATAAAAGTTTCCAGAGGTGGAAAATCAAGTCAGTAAAAATGTCATAGATTGATTACCTTTTGAAGGAACTTACCAGAGGTGTTTTCTTTTTTATTATCAGTGATAGCGGTGGCATTCTGATCTGGTGGTGGCAATCCTGCCAAAAGATACTTGTCAACTGGCATGGAGATGGGACGTGCTTGCAAGCTCCTACTTGTACGTCTTAGAACTCCTTCTTTGTCCTTCAAGTCTGCCACCTCTGACACACTCTCCTTAAGTTCAGTGGCTTCCTGAAAGCCCATTTTGCTCTTCTTCCTGCCCTTTGCTGGAGCACTGGCTGTGCGGCGTAGAAATCGTTCCCCAATTGACCTTTTTCGAACATAGACACCACCGTTTTCCACAGAACTGTGTTTGGGGTTCTTGTTGAAAAGACCTCGGAGTCCTATCAGTTGCTTGTTCTAAAAAAAAAATGAAATAGGAAAAGGGAAGGAAATACTACAGGTTTTTGAAAACATAGCCTACTTCACAGCAACACATATCTAAACTGCTGCATGTGCACATTACCTGGAGAATGAGTAAAAAGAACCTCAAGCAAGCAAACAAACAAACAGCTACCAACCCAAAGAAACCCACATCAAATTGAGGAGAAAACAAGCACAGCTCACCATGAGTTCATGCACGTATGAAAGAATCTCTCTTCATCAGGAAGGTAGCCTGCCATGATAGCTAAGGAGCTTTACAAGAGACTTCCTAATCACACATGACAAGCTTGCAAGAAATGTCCTGGAGTGAGAGGCTGACCTGCCCAAAGGGACAGAGTTTTATGACATGGGCCACTTCAAAGCAGCAGCACACCATTTCAAACTTTTGATGGGAAATGAAGTGACATGGCAGTTATAGATCATGCGGTTCAGAATGGTTCTGCGGGGGGGGAAAGGTTGCCCAGCAAATGCAGAAATGCATGCTAAATAAAAGCTACCTTTGTGGCTCCTAGAAAGTGCATTATAGTATAACTTGGATTGAGGATTAAGGGACTCCACTGAAAGGCAAAGAAAGGCAGACATGTCGAACTAATTTCTACAACTCAATCACAACAGAACAAAGTGGTGCATCAAGTGTTTGCCAGAGATCAGCCATCTCTAATCTGGCACCTCCATGTGTGTTGGACTACAACTCCCAAGTGCTCCCAACGAGCATGGGGCTAGTTTCAATGTTATACTGGATTGGGTCTGATATTTCACTGCTTCCTTCAGGTAGAACAGTCCAATTATCCTAGGGCAGGCAGCAAAGTGAGACATGGTGCATCTTGTTACATCCTTCATTTCCTAGTGACATTAGTTTCAGCCCAAAGGTTGAAATATGGAATACAAACAAACAAACAAGCTTCATTTATATACCGCTTCATACTGCCTAAGCAATGTCTAAGCAGTTTACAACTGTAAGCTAATTGCCCCCAACAATCTGGGTACTCATTTTGTCAACCTTGGAAGGATGCAAGCCTGAGTCGAGCTTGAGCCCTTTTGCTGGTCTTGAACTCGCAACCTTATGGTTTTGAGTGAGTGGCTGCAGTACAGGCATTTAACCGCTGCACCACCAGGGCAGTGTTCATACCATTTGTTCATATTTATACACACATGTATATGTGTGCACACACATCAAGAACAACCAGAAAGGGGAGGATGGAACTGAAGGTGCACCAAGTGAGGTGTCACTTTCTCCATGTAGCTAGCTATGCTCAGGCTCATCAACATGGCAGAGTTACTACATATGGAAACCACCCTACAGAGTTGTAAAGAGTGTATGACTGTCTAGTCAGCTCAAAGCACTTTGGAAGAATGGGAAGTCCTTTCTTTTAGAAATCACCAATGAAGAAGGTTCCATAGCACCAAGCACCTTGCTACATCTTTTGAATTATTTTACAATTACAAAAGCTCTCATCCTTTTCTAATCTAAATGCTGCCTTGAGCCCCAATTAAGAGGAAAGGAAAGGGTATAAATAAATTGATTTCAAGTATTTTGTTTGTTTTTCTAGTGAAGAATAAGAATTTTTACTTTGTCCTGTTGCTTTCTGAGAGTGAAAACATGTTTGGGGAGCATTTTAGAAGTTTTCTTTTTTTTTAAAGGAGGCCTTTTCCTTACTTGTTAATTTTTTTTTTCCAAAATAGGAAATCTTATGTAACTAGTGATGTTAACAAGAAAAACAAGGTAACAATTTTTGTAAATATTTCTACTACAATTCATCTTTCTATACAGATAGAGCTACAGATGCTCTAGCCCAGTAGTTCCCAAATTTTGGTCCTCCAAGTGTTTGGGGCTTGGCCAGCTTGGCCAACAGTCAGGAATTCTAAGACTTGATGTCAAAAACATCTGAAGAACCAAAGTTTGGGTACCACTGCACCTTTTTTCTCACTGAAACTGAAATCATCCTAACCCTAACCCTAAACCAGGGAATGGCACAACTGCTACCTAACTCTCACTTTTTAAAAAAAGAAATGAGAGGACTCTCCATTCCCCCAGATAGCACAGGGGGGAGGTTTTTCTACCACCACCCCAGCATGTTTTAGACCCAAGTGATAACTGTTATTCGAACAAGAAGTGACTGGAGGTCACTTCTGGGCTTCAGAAAAAGGATCCACTTGCCTAGTGCTAGTAAAATATTCATTTAAGACAGGCATTAAAAGAGAAAGCTTCACAGAAATAACTTTTTGCCATTTTAAAACTGGAAGCAAGTTTTAAAATTTCCCATCTTCTAAAAAAATGAGGCAATAGCAGCAAGCTTTGTTGCATTAAAATTAATTCAAACCAAGCTGCAAAGAAAAAAATTGCCTTTTGAAGCAAGCAAACAGAAGACCCAGCTAAAACTGCTGTGTATTTTCATAAAATTGATGAGAAATGAATGCCATACAGCCTTATTCTCTCCTAAGTATCAGTGTCTGCTTCCTTTCCCGTCCCAAACCTTGCAAAACAGAAGAAGTGGTTCCCTTTCTTGCAAACAATTTGCATAAAAAGAACCAGCTAATTTCATTTTTTAAAAAAAAAACAAGAAAAGCTGCAAGGCAGTATGTGGAAGACAGATTAATGAGAAAAGAACAGCTGGAATAGGCTACTTTTATGGACTACAAGGATCTTCTCCCAGCATAGCCAGTGGCCATGCTGCTGTGGAAATTCAAAGAGTAACAGTGTGGGGGAGGGGGATACTTTACCAAAGGTTTGGGAAGGAGAGACAGCAATTTAGCACTTAAGGCACCATATCTTGTTTAGTACGAAGCTTAACTGGGAGCACATGCTTTGCATTGTGTCTCTTTGTGCATCACTGGTACATAAAATTTTAAAGCACGTTGATAAAGAACCATTTCTTATTTTGAAACCACAGCTCCAATGGCACCTGAACAATATAAATACCTGAAGAAACATCAGGCATTGAAGCTTTAACACTTTAAGAGTTAAAGCAGCAGAGCTCTGGTCTATGATAAGAGATTACTGGCGTTTCACCCCTATACGTTTTCAAATTACTATGGAAATCACCACCAGATCACTCCTCATTGCTCCATGCCCAATGGGGGCTGTATTTTCCACTGCACCTGAAAGCAGCAGTGTATAGCCTACATGACACACAGCTCTCTGCTCCAATACTTTGCTGTTGCTTGCCAGCATCTGCAGCCTGAAGCAACTGCTACACTCTGACAAATGGCAGGGATGGCTGTTTAAGATGCAATAGTGTTCATTAAATGTATGGCTCTGCAAAGTCATTTTTACTACAGTTCCCAAAATCCCCAACCAGCATGGCTACTGGTCATACTGGCAGGTGGATTTTGGGAGCTGATCCTGTTCTAGTTAAGACTTACCTTGTTTCCACAAATCTGAAAGCAACATGGAAATGTAGTTTCCTCTAGAAGAACTGGAAGCACCGGCCATACAGGCGGGGGGATTCTGTGAGGTATAGACCCCAAAAAATAACTTTTCTGAAGTTCCAATTAACCATGAGAACTTGTCCAATCTAATGCTTCATTTGCCATCTGCTTTGTAACTGATTTTTCTGATATACCTCTTACCATTAGTGTCCTTACGGCAGATGATTTGGGGATAGTTTAGAGAAGAGCTATTGCATGTATTATTTCCCAATTTGGGAACTGTGTTGTTTTTTTAAAAAAATAGTAGGAAAAAATATGTCTTTCAAAATGTTTTGGATAAAATAAATTCCAAATAAAAGCAACAATATAGGCAACAGAAATACAGTAGGTCCAATCTTACCTTTCCATAAATATCATTGATTGTTATATGAACAAATATAGATGCTTCAGTTAGTCCCTCCAAATAAACATGACGGTAGCCTGGTGAAAATGAAAGCCAACAATTAGTATTTTACATAACAAGTTGTCACCCCTATGACATGGTAATAAATGGCAGTCCTAGTTTAGGCCTGGGTTAGGTGACTGGAGCGAGACTCATACTTCAGGCTTGTATAAAGTTCCCATCTGTTTCAAAAATGTGAAGAGAATGAAAGCATTCACTCTGTGTTTAGTACAAGTCATGGTTCCACATTCCACATTAAGGAATGAGTGCTTGTTCTAACCAAAGTAACCTGACTAACCAGAATCTTGTTCTAACCAAAGTAACCTAACTAACCAGTTTGATCCTGATTTGCTTAGACTATTCTTGGTTAGGGGAAAAAACTGGTTCCACAAATCTGAAAGTAACGTGGAATTGTGATATAATGAAAACAGAAGCTTTCAAACCTGTCCTCTTGCATGAACAGGAAATAGATATAAGTCTGAGGACTGGGGCTACTAATTCCTGTAAACCAGGGATGGGCAGGTTGTGGGGACAGCCTATTGCTGTGGCCCACTCAACCAAGTAAGAATTTTGTTAATGGTTTTTAAAATTTATTTTACAGCTGAAGTCTAAAGCAGTGGTTCCCGACCTTTCTAATGCCGCAACCCTTTCATGCAGTTCCTCATGTTGTGGTGACCCACCTACCATAAAATTATTTTTGTTTCTACTTCATAACTTTAATTTTGCTACTGTTATGAACTATATTTTCATTGTTACAAATTGAACATAAGTAAAGCACAGTGGTTAATCAAATAAACAGCCTCAGAGGATGGCAATGGCCAACCCCCTCTGAAGAAACCTGTCCAGAAAGCCCCAGGATAGGTTTGCCTTGAGCCTTGGACAAGAAGCCACACTCTCTCAGCCTCAGAGGATGGCAATGGCCAGCCCCTCTGAAGAAACCTGTCCAGAAAGCCCCAGGATAGGTTTGCCTTGAGCCTTGGACAAGAAGCCACACTCTCTCAGCCTCAGAGGATGGCAATGGCCAGCCCCCTCTGAAGGAATCTATCCAGAAAGGCCCAGTATAGGTTTGCCTTGAGCCTTGGGCAAGGGGCCACACTCTCTCAGCCTCAGAGGATGGCAATGGCCACCCCCCTCTGAAGAAACCTGTCCAGAAAGCCCCATCATAGAGGGGCAGAGGGGTAGTGGTTCAAAGTGAAACTGGAACGCATTGGCTGTGCTGTCTTTCTTCCATTTTGCAGAGCTCTATGTTCCTGAGGGAGGGAGGAAAGGGGACGCTGAGTGCAGTTGCTGAGCTACTGAGGGGCCTGGGAGGTGGCTGTTGCTTTAATGAGCTGAGATTGGAGGCCCTTTGTTTTTGAAGTGGTGCTCTGAGGGGGGTCCCTGGTGACCCCTGTGAAAGTTTAATTCGACCCCCAAAGGGGTCCCAATCCCCAGGTTGGGAACCACTGGTCTAAAAGAAAATTGCTATAAGCGAATGGAGGTGGGGCTTACTGTAAAGGAGAGTTAACTCAGCTAAATATTTTTGGTGTGGTTTTGGAGCGTGTGTTGCAGGCCACCAAAACAACATGGGGTGCCTGTTACCGCCCTTGTTATACAACCGAAGCATAAGATTTCAAACTAGGAAGGCTTATGTACAGTACTGGTTTTTCAAAACCAGTTCTCTCTCTCTCTCTCTCTCTCTCTCTCTCTCTGGAACCTTTAATTGAAGAAACAGTGAAAGAACACTCTTAGCCACTACTGAGGGCTGAAAAACTAGAAACAGCAACAGATCTCAAACTTTCAAGCCTGAAAAATTAAGACAATAGACACCACAGACAACATGATCACAAAGTTTCCCACATGTAATTCCTTCAGTTGTCTAGACTTAGTTTCCAACCCTCATGAGGGCTGTTGTTTCCTTTTAGCTCTCAATAATAATAATAATAATAATAATAATAATAATAATAATAATAATATATTTATATCCCACCCCTTGAGGTCAATCGGGGCGGCTAACAGCAATAAAATACAATACATTGTACATCAAAATTCCCTCCCCCCCTTAAAAAATTATTAAATCAATTATAATTAAAACCAACAAATTAAACAACATTAACACATAAACATTATTACAAGACAAAAACAAAACAGAACAAAACAAAACAAAATAAATAAAACAGTAAACTACGGTAGCATTTCCAGGGAGGACCTTGGGGACTCTCATGAGAAGAGGGTTCCTGAGGCCGGGGTTATCTATCCCGGAAAGGCCTGCCGGAAGAGATCCATCTTGATAGCCTTTTTAAAGCTGTATAAAGATGTCAATTGACGGAACTCGTCCAGCAGGTCGTTCCATAATCTGGGGGCAACAACAGAAAAAGCCCTCTGGGAGGTAGCCGAAAGCCTAGATCTTTGAGGCTGCAGCAAATTCCTCCCAAAGGACTGGAGTGTGCGGGGAGGATTATATGGGAGGATGTATGTCTTTGCACTGCCAAGTCCATACCTTAAGGACATATAACAGCAAAGAAGTTTAAACTGACTACCCTCCTACCCAACAAACCCATACGAAGAGACATTTTGTCATCTCATTTGTACTACCAAATTCTGGACTTCCTGACAAAAAGACACCGTTTAAAAATGCACTAACCCGGCATAAGGCTGCTAAAGGCCACTGTTCTTTGCCCCACAAAGTCCCGTCCAATAGGATCATGATCCCAAACAAGAAACCGAACCAATGCTATTTCAGGCATGTGGATGGTGAAGCTGAGTGTTTCTTCCCAAACAGGATTAAAGCCTAGGAAAAGCAAACAATAAAAAGTGAAAAGCAAAGAAGGGGAGAAAAGCCATATACATTTATTTTTATCTTACAATTATTGTTTTTGTTTACTGCATTTCAGAAATAAAACTCAATGTTCATCTAGTAAATATTTTAAGGGTTCCATGCTAAAATCACAAAGGGGGCTGGAAAATATGGCATCTCAGCCGTATCCCCATCCCCCCCCCCCCAAAAAAAAATATTGGCCTTTCCTGTTATGATTCACCTTGTCTTCCCTTTAAAAATTCCCCTTAAAAATTAAGCAGCAATTTCACCCACTTAGTAAATCTCCATCAGAAGATGGCAAACATGATGTCACACTGTTCTTCACTCCACCTAGAGCAGCAGCAGTTTGTCATTCCAGAATATTTTGACCAGAGAGCAGAAAAACACGGAAGTTCAAAAGTGAAAACAATGTCACCCACAAGAAGAAAGCTGCAAAGCTTGATAAAGGAACAGCAATTATTTATTAACCTGACACTGGTGAAGAAAAGTGATCAATACCCATTTTGACAGAAAGGGATGACATTTTTTGTTAGTCTTTTTGAACTGTTTGTCATGCCTTTGAGCATCATGTTACCTAACCAAAATGTAGAGTGTCTTTGTTTTCTATCTCCTGTGAGAGAGGCTTCAGTAATTGCTTGGTACTATCCTTGCCAATAAATCCTGGTAAGAATGAAATTCTTACTCGGTATCTGCTCTCCTCATTATTTACAGTACTTGCTCCTCTTTGTAACAGCTGTCTTAAGTCAATCATTCTGACCATATCTGCTTAAATGAATGTCAGATTCTGCCAACATGACATATTGCTGTCTTTGATGGTTGAGGGGGTGAGTTCTCCTTCACTGGAGGTATTTATGAACAGGCAAGATAGCAGCCTGTCAGGGATGCTGTTGCAGATGGTGTACTGAGCATGGAATTAGACTAGATACCGAAGTTTCTTCTAATTCTGTGTTTAGCAATTAAGTGGGCCCTTTGCAGTCTGCATAGAATCTTTATGTGGTTTTTATGAAAGACAATTTCCCACTGTTCTAACACTGATTGATTATAGTATGTGTGATACACCACAGTGAAAAAGGAAAAAAAACTATTCAAAGCTCTCTTTGCAATCTGATACAAGTACAGAGCTCCTCACTAATTTCAGTGGAACTCCACTGAAGTTGGCAAGAAAGCATAGTGGTTTAGAATATTCTGGGTTTTTGGTTATGAGAAGTTCCAACAAACATTATGCAACATTGCATATAACCAGCAGTAAGAACCACTCCTGCAGACCTAAAGTATTCACAGTTTGGTCCACTTCATATCTTAGAAAATGGCTTCATACCTTAATGATTTCCCAGAAAGCATTTCCAAGAATGGCTCTCTATGATCTGAGATCCCTGTAATTTCCCTATTGTGATTCATCAAGACAATCTCCATTGGGAGACTGAAACCCTATCTCAGGAATGCTCAGTCTATATGTTGTGTGAATGCATCATTGGTAACAAAGCATGAATGACACATAAAGGATCTCCCTGAGATCCTAGTGCTGAATTTGTTTGACAGAACAGACAAAAAGGGATGAGCCTACAGGAAACCCCTTCCATACATTCCACACATACATCCTAGTTCAAATAGAGCTTCTGTCCAATTGAGTGAAGAATACCAAGGACTAAGCAAAACAGAAAGTTAGGAATATACAAATTTTGGCAATGAAGGTGTAAGAGTCTACTTTATTTATTTTATCCTGTACACAGTGACAAGCAGCAAAATAGATCAGTAGACCATGGGCTCAGATTATCAACTATCCTCTGCACTTTTAATCATACACTACCATGCGCAACATATTCTACAAATGAAACTATAAATTATATCTCTTACCATTATCATCTACGACTCTTGTCTGGTCTTTGCAGCAGTCAGCTGGTAACCCAATAATTTCAACCTCAACAAATGGATCGATTATCTGCTTGAGATATATTTAGAAGCAGGCGGGAAATCCAAAATATAAAATAATCAGATCACATTTTATAGATACACATGCATAACAATTGTTTCAGGATCATGCCAGATTAGATTACAATTATATTACTATAAGACTATAACCAGGGCATGCTGTATACAACCTTCTCTTGCAGTGTTAACCATGGAACTGATGCAGTATAGGACTGACTGACATCAGTGGAAATCTGGGTTAATGTTTTTGCTCCTCTATAGTGAGATAACTTTGGCCCATATTTTTGCAGCAGAGAACATAATTTGTACATCAGGGATAAGGGACCCTGGGCTCTGCAGATGTGAATGGACTCCAATTCCCATTACCCTGCCAGGATGACCAATGATCAGGAATGATGGAAACTCTCCATCATCTAATACAATTTGGAGTGCCACAGATTTCCTACCTCTCCTTTACTTCTATGGCCTCTCTCATTTAAAAAAAAAAACACCTCCAGTCAGCCAGCCAAGACCTTTTCCTGAGACCTTACAGAACTGCTACAAGACACAGTGGCCAGTAGTGGGTCCAATCACTAATATCTGAGTCACATATGTGAACATATTTAAGATATATAAAAGATATAACAGAGAGTGTGTTTGACTAATCTAGGAGATCCGAGTCCAAGTCCCTATTCAGCCAAAAAAATCACTGGGTGACCATGGAGCTCTGTCAGGCTAATCTTCTGGTTTGTGGTAAGGGCTCAGTGGAAAAGAGAACCACAAACTTTGCTTTGAACTCACAGGAAGGAAAGTGAGGTAGAGATAAAACAAATTATAACTACAACTGTTGTATTAAAGCACCCTGAAGGGATGGAAAGGTTTGCTGTTACGAAAACATGGGTGAATGTTGCGATTTATTTTTCTTTGAATAATGAGTAAGAAGAAGAGTTATAGAAGATAAGATTTGAGTCCGGCTTTAATAATAAATAATAGCTCAGTGCACTGTCAAACAAAATCCAAATTCTGCTGTTGCTTAAAAAAAAAAAAATCCAAACCAAGACAAAAATACCCAACTCCTTTTCTAGGCAATTTGTTCCTCTTGCCTTTTAAAAAAATAAATCTTTAAAATAAAAAATAAAATAAACATTAAAAAATAAAAAATAAAATAAACATTAAAAAATAAAATAAACATACATTAGTTCATTGCACTGCACTGTAATGAGAGAAAAGTTTATTAACATATATTTCCATCCCTTCATGATAGTATCCAAAATCTCATGAACGGTCAAAAGAAAATGCAGTAATGAGGTCAAGCATTCAGAAAAGACAGGAAAATGTTTTAAGCGTAAGTGGATTTTCTAGCTACAGAATCTGTAGCGTGAAGAGAGGTACCGGATCTTTGTATATTAACGTTATGAAATCTGTTTTAAAAAATCACAAATTACTGAGGCTTGCAAACTCTTTGAGTCTGAAATTATTAAGGACAGTTCCTCTAATTTACTAATATTAAATATATTGTTCATTTGATATTTTGTTGCTTCCTGCAATTAAAAATTAATAAGCAGTTTGCTCTTGATTAAGAGAGTGGCTATGAGCATGTGACACACATATTTTTAAAATGCTGTCTGCTACATGCATATTCATATGTAAAAGAGTGGAAGTTAACACAAGTTTTCTGTTTTTGATGTTCTGATTTTATACCATATCACCAATATCTTTTACCTCTCCTCTATCTCCTAACATGGAATCTGGCGGTTTTGGTAGCTGCTGTCCACTGATGATTTTGAGAATCAGTTGCTTCTTAGGGAATGCAGGAAGTGGATCCGCAGAATACGGACTGAATGTGCCTAAAGAGTGCAAAGAGTGTGGGAAAGTAAAGTGGTTTTAATAATGAATACTTCCTGCCTTATGAAACTCTAAAGATGGTATGCAAACATCAAACAATGAATGGGAACAAGGTGATGTAAAAATTTAACTTTTCAGTGACCTTCAATCTTAGCATTTTCATTTACATTTTTAGTTCTGAGTTTTCCAGGATATATTGGTACCTGCCTGCTAATCAAGACGACACCAAGCATTGCATACACAGAGTTCATCAGCCATGGTTCAAAGGTAAAATTCACAATAATAAGCACATGCAATAATTTTCAAAGCATCCTAATTCTGTTTGGTTCATTTGCAGTGGGCCCTTGGTGTCTGCTGGGGTTTGGTTCCAGGACCCCCTATGGATACCAAAATCCATGGATGCTCAAGTCCCATTATATACAATCATGACCCTTATATAAAATTGCAAAATCAAAGTTGGCTTTTTAGAATTTATATATTTTAAAAATATTTTCAAGCCATGTATGCTTGAATCTATGGATAAAAAATCTGTGGATATGGAGGGCTGACTGTACTTTGTTTTTATTTTGGATTTGGATTATTAGGTTCTGAATGTTTTTACATTTATTTTAAATACAGTCAGCTCTTCTTATACGGTGCACCCATGTCATACGTGGACTTGAGCTTATGTGCTCAAGCCACGGGGAGCACGCGGGGCGGCGCGTCCCATTCAACTGAATGGGCGCGTGTGCCCATGGCACCCCATGCGCCGCCGTGCACGAGCCTCATTGTTTCCAATGGGGCTTGAGCATAGGCGGAATTCGCCTTACACAGGGGGGTCCGGAACAGATCCCCCGCGTAAGGCGAGGGCCGACTGTACACTGATTTTTTATACATGCATTCAAGCATCCATGATTTGAAAATGTTCAAAAAAGTAAAAATTTCAAATATCAAACCTTGATTTTCCATTTTTTAGAAAGGACACCATTTTGCTATGTCATTATATTTAATGGGACTTGAGCATCCACGGATTTTGTTATCCATGAGGGATCTTGGAACCAAACCCCAGCGTATAAAAAGGGTCCACTGTACTGATACCCTGTTGTTGTTGTTGTTGATAGCTGCCCTTTAATCAGCCTTGACTCATGGCAACCCTGTGGATGAGACATCTCCAAGACTCCAAGTCATCAACCTCTCTGCTCATGCCTGTGTCCTTCCTAATAGAGGACACAGTCCTAGCATGCAGTCTTCCTCTTTTCTTGCTGCCCTCCACCTTCCTAGCAGCATTGTTTTTTCTAATGATTTATTTGTCCTCAATGTGTGGCCAAAATATGAAAGCCTCAATTTGGTCATCCTGGCTTCCAGAGAGTTCAGGCTTGATCTGTTCTAAAACCTATTTGTTTGTTTTCTTGGCTGTACTCTTCTCCAGCGCCACATTTCAAATGAATTGATTTTTTTCCTATCGGCTTTTTTCACTATCTAGCTCTCATATCCATACATGGTGATAGGAAAGACTATGGCTTGGACTATTCTCACTTTAGTGTTCAGTTGTATATCTTTAGGATCTTGTCTAATTCTTTCGTAGCTGCCCTCTCCATTCCTAGTCTTCCTCTGATTTCTTGACTGCAATCTTCATTCCGATCAATATTTGAACCAAGGTATGGGAACCTTTTAACTATTTCAATTTTCTCATTGTCTAGAGTGAATTCTTGTACATCTTCCATGGTCACTATTCTTGGGCTTTGAAGTTGTTAATTATGTTTTAATGTTCAGAATTAGTCCAACCTTGGCACTTTCCTCCTTAACCTTCTTCAGTAATTGTTCCAGGTCTTTGCTTGTTTCCACAAGTAGTACCGTGTCATCTGCATATCTGAGGCTGTTAATATCCTATCCTTCAGCAAATTCCCAGGACAGTTTCTTTTACTGTGGCACTGTTGTGCTGAAGATCTACCAAAGGGTTATCATCATTGTATTAATTAATATATTGTGGCTGACTCAAATAATGAATGTATAGCAGCAGTAAATACATTCAGTGCATGATGTACAGTCCTACCTTTGCACATCTGCTGAGGTTTCAAGATGTATCCACAATTCCCATTCATCTTGAACTTGGCTTGATTTAACTGCATCACTCGCCCATCAGACTGGTAGTTTAATGCCACTACAGAAACAGCAAATTTTAATATTATTCATAAACTCTGCTAACCTAACACCTAACAGAAACACATAACAGAAAGCTGTATGACTTTATGTCACATACTTAGACCAAGCTAGTTGCACATAATTCCTACTGAGTTCAGTGACAATGAAGTCATGACTAGTCTTGCCTGTGTCAATGGGACATAGCTGGGAGCCAATCAATGCTATTTTTATGTTGTTTATGACCTTTCATTTTTAAATAAATAAATAGAATTGATGTCAAGTATGTTAAGGTAGCTGTGACAGTTTCTGAGATATGACTAATTTGTCTCAGGTGGAGAATGCAATGGCCTTGTGAGAGAGATGAAGCAGTATCATTCCATTTTGTAAAAATCTTGGGATTTCCAGTCAGAGAAGTCGAGTACCTCACAAAACTAAAACCCCAGGGATCCATAGGATGCAGCCATGGCAATTAGGAATCTTAGTGCTATATTTTTGTAGTGTGAAATGGTCCAAGATTAAGAGACTTGTTTCTCCAGGACTCCAAAATGTGGCAGTTTCAAAGCCAGTGAGACCTTCTGCCTGTTGTAGAAGTGCTATTCCTACCCATCTATCCTATTCTATCTACCAAAAGTGCATCACCATGGATCTACATTTTTAAGAATTACAACTGAACACCTTGGATATGGATGGGAAAGCAACACAATAGTTGTGGGTTAGTTTGCTGACTGACTAAAAAAAAAAATACTGGATGAAAACAGATAAATAAGAATAAAGTAGGCATCTGTGGGGGAAAGAAAAGCAGAACATATGCCCATACGTTACACATATACACTACACCACTCACCCAGCTGGCAGCCAACATTCCAATATGGCAAAGGGTTGAAATTGCTGGAGTCAATCCGGTAGGCAGATGGATAGATTCTTGTGAGCTGCTTCTGATTATAAAGCATAAATTGCTCTGCCTTCTGTTGCACCACCTGGTGTGCTCTCGTCTCACTGAAGGATAACACATTCCCCACAGATCCTACATGTTCATAAGAAAATTACTTTTTAAGGAAAGAACAGCATCAAGGGCAGAGAACTTTTGGCTGGCAAGATGTTTTGGAGTTCAACTCCCATAAATCCTAGCCAATATGGCTCACAGTGTAAGAAATGGCAGGAGGGTAGTCCAGTGCATCTGGAAGCCCAAAGGTTCCTTAGTCCTGAGTTACACCATATATATTACAATATTAGATTTCATGTACAGATTTCAAAAGGAAAATTATTGTTAGATACATACAAGTTTGTGCCCTGAGCATTCCAAAACCACATAGCTTTTAAAAACCAACAATAAATGCCTTGTTTCCCAACTAAACATGTAATCTAAAAACTAATGCTGTACCAAATTTTCACCTGCAGACAATTTGGAATGAAAATGGTTTTTTGAGGAGTTATAAAAGTCACTGGCCCAATCTACCCTCAGCTTTAATTGCATGGGTGTCCCACTCTACTTGACTTCCTTGGTGTATAAACTGTACTCAGGACAAGAAGCTGCAGTTAGAACTCAATACAGAGAAACAGAATGTTTCTCAGACAGGTGAGAAAGAGCAGTCAGAAGCTACTTCTAGCCTGATCGCTCTGGGTCTGCAGTGAACACATGCCATGGTCCCAAGGGCACCTCCTGCCACAGGCACAGAAAAGATCCACCCCTTTTGGGGCCAATTTTGGGCTGCCTTAGGCCCCAAACCCTGGAAATCACCCCCGTCTGCCCGTCTGTTTTGGGACTAATTGATCAAAACAGATAGGCTTGAGGCCAAAGATATGCATATGCCTACAATTCAAGAAACATCACTCGTGGTTTGAAAAAGTCATTTTGGGAGCTCCTTAGAGCTGAAAAGGTTATGAATGCCATGACCTGTTTGAATACTTATGCAGTTTAAGCCCATTTAAAATATGAGCCTCATCTTCTGGTTCTCTTTTACACTTCAAGTCTAATTTCAAGACCCCATTTCAAGTTTACCTTTGCAATCATAAGCATTATAAACTTAGTCTACCCAGAAATTATACCCACTATTTTCAGCCAAAGATGTGCTGAGCTTTAGCTGAAAAGAGTACAAGCCCTCCCTTCAGTCCATCTGCCTTGGTCCAGGCCTCGGAGGTTGAGAGGAACTGCTGGACCTCTTACCCTTTCCCGTCACCACTCCCTTCTCCTTCTGTGTCATGTCTTTTTAGATTGTAAGCCTGAGGGCAGGGAACCGTCTAACTAAAAAGATTGCATGTACAGCGCTGTGTAAATTTACAGCGCTTCATAAATAAAGGTTAATAATAATAATAATAAATGCCTAACAGGGATTTAATCATGCCTCTTAATTGGCAATTGGTGGAAATGGAAACTAGTAATCCTGAATTATTTCTCTAGACTCCCAGATCTTATACTTTTATTGTGCTTGTACCAGAATCACACAATACATACAGAATCAAGGGATTCATGCTGTGCAGCTCAGATTCCTCCAACTCAGTTCCCTGAGATGTGATTGTTTTTCAAGAAGTTGCTGTTGGCAAATTTGCAACTTATTTGTTTTTGGGGTTTTTTGGGGGGGGGCTATTTCTTTGAATGTGTTCACCAAGAAGATATGTTAATTTCAATCCAGAGTGTATTTGTCATCCCAATCTTGACTGAAATGGATCTGAATTCTGAGAGGTAATTTACTTCATAGCTTACAGAAAAACTACTCTTGATATTTATTTTTCCCTCTCCCGCCCCACAATCACTCTTCTATAGGGACAGATATTATAATTAAAGGTTGCCCAAAGCAGAAACCTGTCACTTCCACACACTGAAGGCTACTCGGTGGAAACATGTCAGTTTTACATACTGGAAGCTGCTCAGTGATGCTACCTGTCACAATTTTAATTCAAAAAGGGGGAGGAAAGGCAGTAAAAAATTGCTTGTTCTTCTCTTGCACCACTTCCTGAACAGAATGCAGGTAACAGCCTGGAGGGATTCCAGGCAAGTGGCCTAAAATCTAAGGCTGGAGGGAGGAAAGGATAAGAGCCAGGAACCAAGTCTAGACAAAAACACCATGGTTGGGGGGGAAACACTGTAAAGATGAAAGGTTAAGATACAGTACCTGCCAGGGTGAGTTCAAGAGGTTGTTTTTCATCTTTGAAGACTAAAATAGTTATGGCCTTAAAATTATTTTGGGCCTGACTAACTAAAGGGCTACCATTTTTATTAGGAACCTGTCCGATTATTACAATTTGCAAGAGAATCTCCCCTCAATGCGCCATTGCTCAGAAAGGCCCAGTTCTTGAGGGAAATGCTTTTTTTATGGTATTGGTCCCTAAGAAGAGGTGGAGATCCACATCTTCTTAGACTCGCTTTTAAAGCAGCTTTAATAGTTTAAATACTTTAGCATGGCTTTACTTCTGATTTCTTGTTTTTCTTGATTTTCTTATGGCCCTGTAGTTGGTTTATTTTGATATTTTCTGTGATTCCTTGAAGATGTTGATGGGGGAAAATAGCTGCCAGGGATCAGATGAGTCAGAGGTTGTTTTGTCACATGCAGTAAATGTCAAGTGAAAGTGTTACAAGGACCTACCTGCCTACCTTCTTTTCTTAGTCCATCTTTGGATGGATATAGTCCATCTTTGTTCTGGGGGTGACTTCTATATACTTTAAGATAGAGTAAGCAAAGTGCACCACCTCAGGTTTTTTAAATAAATAAATAAGCAAGCAAGCAAGCATTCTATTTTTACCTTTTAGTAATACTCAAATGCACAATAAAACCACCAGACTTTCAGTGAAGAAAGTGGCTATCTTCTCTCCACTTTGACCCAGTGACCATTACTCACATCTTTGTAACACTGAGGTTGCTTTGAAATTCAGCTCTCATAAGCCTGACACAATTGGCCAGTATTATGGAAGATGTAATTCAAAACATATGGTAGGAGACAGGCTCTCAACCACTAGTTTACTTGTTGTCTGCTGATGCAGGACTTTCAAACACCTCTAGCAGTCGAGAATGAGGACCATGTCATTTCCAATGTTGCACTGCCTCAACTATAAACCACAAATCTATTTATTTCATCCTGCCCCCAGCACTCTGCCCTATCACAATTCAGAAAGAGCATTATCAACTCATTCATTTGTCTCCCTTCAGTAGCAACTCTATGATTCTATGATTCTATAAGGTACTTGTCCCATATGGGGATGATATACTAAGGTAGTCAGTCTTACCATCATCAACTATATCTTGAGCTGCCACAGAATTGGTGTACACCACTAAATCAGAAAGATCACGGCACAGCTTCATTGTTTTTCTCCGGCGTCCCAACCTGTGCAATAATATTAACAAAAAGATTTTTCAACAAGACAGACAAAAATGTAAACTCTTCTCTCTATCATACTTTGCACCTTGTCATTCTGCCCAGAAAAAGATGCCGAGAAGTTCATGGATTTTTCCCCTTGAGCAATAATTATTATTTACAAGGAAGCTATACTTTACAAGGTTTAAAAGAAAAGATACCAGAAAACTGAGAGAAGAAATAGTCTTGGTAGAAGCTGAAACAATTTTGAAGACTCCAGTACATTTGTTACATGAGTATTTTTCCCCTCTCTCTTTCATATATATATATATATATATATATATGCCATCTATTCACAGCTATCCAATAAAATTGGCAGAAACTGAACATAAACCAGTTATAATATTATATGAAGGCAAGATTTGGAAGAAACATTTGGAAAGCAACACTTGTTCTCTGCAACAAATGTATGCTTTATTTATTGTTTTGACCAGCAAAATGAGTTTAGATAGGCAGTATTATTTGTCTGTACTGTTTTCATCTAAAATAGAACATGCCTTCTCCTCATATCCCCAGTACATTTCAGTATCATTATTATGCATTCTTAAAAAGCAATCGCTACTTATACCTCAGGAGAAATGTACAGCAGAAGATAACTCAATTTAGCACTAAGACAACTGGGAAAAGTGACAATTACTAACCTGTATAACTGTCCAGATTCCTTTCCAGAACAGGTTTGCTGGGAATCCTCATCATCAGATGTGCTATGAGATTTGGATCTTGGTTTAGCAGGTTTCTGTTTTGAGAAGCCAAAGTCAGATTTAATAGGGAAACAAAGTATAGCAAGCTAGTCTCTTGCTTCATCTATATCAATAAGGTCTACTTACTTAGACAAAAAGTGATTTCCCCATGTCTCAAGAGGAGGCATGTCCCATGCCTACACTCTCACAGCCTCTTTGATGGAGATGACAGGGATTGAACCTAGGACTTTGGCAACGACTCCATCTTTGAGCTTGTTTCCTCTTGCTGCATGGTGTTACTGTCATTATTATATATTTTATATATATTTATTAAATATATATTATATATATTTAGTTTACTAACAAAAGAGTTGATACAGCTATTGTTACTAGCCCATCTGTTTATTTCAGTGGGACAGAATTCATTCAACACTTCCAGTGAATTTAGCAGCAGTTAAAGAATCCTAACATTTGCTAGGATTGTGCCCAGTGTTAAGAAAATGGGATATAATTTCCTGGTTATAAGAAGAAACAAAAAATTAGGCACTGTACTGAAAACTAATACTATAATCACTAGAAATTTTGGTTAGTCATCCCAGTTCTTAGAAATGCTATCAGGGGATGCCCACAATTTTGTTTATGTCTTCTTTTTCAGTCATTTGATTTAAAAGAAAATGGCAGATGCAAACTTTCTTGAAGCATGGATGAAATATTGTTTCATAATCCTGGTGCTTCATTATTTTCAAAGTTTCACTGAATGCAACAATAAGAAAAGATCCTATATGACTCCAGCCCAGGAGGTCCAAGGTTGGCAATAGGAAGGTCCAGCAAGCGGCAGCATTTGAACCATGAATGTGCCAACATCCTCCCACGTATGGGGGCACAAAGCTTTAAAAAAATTAAACTGAAAAAGTCCATTGCTATGTCGTGAAATGTATTCAAATCTCCAAGCTAAACACAAATAAAAAAATTAAAAGGTAGAGAATTGTTTACATGTGTAATTTCCAGTGGAGCATCATTAAACGTCTTTACTGCCAGCAGCTCCATACACACAGAGACACATGTTGTTGTTACATACCTTCAAGTCCTTTCTGACTTATGGTACCCTACGGCAACCCTATCACAGGGCTTTCTTGGCAATATATGACATGTGCCTAAGGTCACCCAGTGGGTTTCGCGGCCAACCTGGGAATTGAATCCTGGCATCAGAATTGAAGTCCAACACTCAAACCACTACGCCACACTGATGCACTCTCCCTGTCTATCTTTCTTTCTCTCTCTAAGTACTTTAAGTCTCAAATTATCATTAAAGTCTCTTTAGTCATTTTTTGCAAGGGTCATTAAGGAAAATATTTATTTTTTCCATACAGATTTGAAGAAAACTGGGCAACCCTAATTTGTTGAAATTATTACATTAGTTAAATGTTTTGCATTCTTGTAGTAGTAACTATATATTTTTCAGAGGCTAATTTTTCTAGTAAGCCTTCCTCTATATAGCATTTGTTCTTGCATGAGTGCGCAGGGGATTTCAATTGTTAATAGTGCCCATTAGCAAATGCTGTTTATAGAATTCATCCACGGACTGAATGAACAAGTCAGCTCATTAATTCTCGTTTTTAGTTCCTTGAAAGTCAAAAGAGTCTGACACATGAGTGTGTGTGTGTGTGTGCGCGCACGCACGCACGTGTACATATAAGCATGTTTCTGTAGCTAAAAATTTTGTTTTTGTTTTTAAATGAAGGGTAATTTTTATGCTGGTATTATTATACACAAACAAAAGAACCCAATACACTTAAAGGTAAGTGTTCCATCCTCAGTCATGACTAAGGTAATGATTACTTTGTATATTTAGTGCATTTCGGTTTCCTTTCACTCATTACAATCTCTTAGTAACTAGTATGCCCACTGATACATATGCATAATCATCTGCCAATTGAGATGGTATTCCTTGCCTTCAGTAAAGTGGGATACAGACCACAAATGTTTATGCCAAATAAAGACTGTGAGTCTTTAAAGATCATAAAATACTTTGTTGTTTTTTTTCTGTAATAGTCTAACATAGACCAACACTATGCAAAGGATCTTGTAGCATCTTTGAAACTAAATGAACAAGAGAAGTTGGTAGCATGAGCTTTTGTAGACCTGAATCTGTTTCTTCAGCATCTGAGAAAGTAGAATCATGTCTATAAAAGTGCATGCTACTAGCTTCTTTCTTTCAGTTACTTTCAAAGATGCTACAAGATCCCTTTGCATCCTGATTTTCAAAATTAACACAGCTATGTCTTTGAATTATAGATGAACATTGACTTTCTCAATCTTACTATATGCTGACATCACATGGTCATGTTACTTGTATGTAGAAGTATGATACTCCTGCAGTGTAGATCATATTCAGTGTTATGCATTATGTGCTTCTTATCATTCACAATAATTTTGAATTGAACATCACACACTCTGTTTAGAAACATAGTTTCTCTTAGACTTGAAACCAGGCTCTGCTCTACCCTGAAACGCCTCTTCTTTCTGTATCTTCTAATAAAATTCTCAAATTTGAATCCTAGTAGGAAAAATTATCTGCAATGTACGCTCGCTTCCTACCGTGACTGCAAAATCACAAAAAGTTGTTTTATTGAATATGCTCACTAGAAAAATGATTTATAGGAATATTTGATAGAAAACTTATAAACAAAATAAAAAGGAACCTGGGGGGAGCTATAAAAGCCCCCCCCCCCCCCCCGCTATAAAGGTCACTGACTAAGGGCCTGAACAGACAGGCCAAAATAAAGCTGCTTTGGGCCACTTTGGAGGTATGCTATTTAAATGATGCATGCGTCCTAAAAGGCCAGTAGCCATGCCAAAGCCACGCTCCAGTTCTAAGGACTGGAGTGCAGCTTTGGCACAGCCAGCGTCTGGCCTCTTAAGATGCATGTGTCATTTAAACAGCATACCTCCAAAGTGACCTGAGGTAGCTTTATTTTGGCCTGTCTATTGAGGCCCTAACTCTGGTAGATCTGTTGACTCAGTGGGATTTTCTAAGTGTTAACTTGCCAATCAACAATTGATTCAGTGAACCTTCTCCAGCTAAGACTGACAATTGGTTTCAGTCCAATGAGCCTAACTTTTCCACATTGTTCACATTCCAATTTTCTGAATTAATCGTTCTGGTAGTCAAGGTCTGCTGTCTCAGTCCAGGATTTTCTCTGCCCCGTCCCGGATTCGTCCATTTTCACTTGCTGCCCCTCACTCCTGGAACCTCCTTCCCCCATGAACATGGCTCACCACTTCTTTAATCAGTTTCAAAAGTTGAAGACCATCCTGTTCAGAGAAGTGTTACAAGGCATTGTGTGACTATTATTATTAACTATTTGACCTCTTTAATTTGTTGCCTGTTTTATTGAACCCTTTCCTGTATTGTTATGTATTATTTATATGTATTATGCTATTATTTCTTAGATTGTACGCCATGGGCAGGTTTATCTATTTTATTGTTTGTATGTACAGCGCTGCGCAAATCTACAGCACTATATCAATAAAGCCTAATAATAAATAATAACCATCAAACCCTATGAAATATGCATACTTCTGTATGTTGACTGGGAGTTAGTATGGTATAATTAGTGCTTGGAATGTTGGGTTATGAATCTCAGAGACCAAGGTTTGAATTCTTGCTCAGCAATGGAAAACCATTTGGTGGCCTTGGGCAAGTCACACTTTCTCAGACTAAGAGGAAGGCAACAGTAGACTTTCTTTGAATGATTCTTGACACGCAAACCATAGGATAGGGTTACTATAAATTTGAGTCAATTTGTTTTGCTGATTTCCAAAATCATAGGTCATGTCTTTTGAAGTAGCACCTTTGCTGCAATTTCTCTCTGATCTTAGGCTGCTCATGTCTTAAAAATCTATTCAAGGAATATGTATTTAAACATATTGTTAAAAATATAATATAGTAAAAGTTTCAGTACTGCTTACCTTATGTTTACCAAAGTTGCTCATTAGTCTGCTATGAGATTTTTTACAGGCATCTTTCTGGTCTGAGTTCTGCAGTAAAAGAGTGAGTAATGAATCCAGTGCAGCAGTTTTGAGAAAAAAGTTTTATTGTGCTTGTTCTCACATATAAAATAATTAGCAGAGTCACACCTTTGGAGGTTATGCAGGGAGCAGACACACGAAGGAAATTCTGAGGGGCTGCCTATAACTTTGGAATACCCTCCTTAGGGATGTTTGCCTCAACAGCTCCATAATGTAGTGTTTTTATATGTTTATACTTTTAATTATAGTCAAAATATAGAAAGGGCTATCAGAAGATGGGATGATGGCCACCAACTTAAGATAGCTTTTAAAAGGGGATTAGATATTTATGAGAAATAAAATTGTCCATGGCTACTAATCAAAATTTCAATATGCAGTCCTTAAAATCAAAGGCAACAAATATGTCTGTGAACAATCCTGGTAGAATTGGGCCCCTAAGCCACTAATTCTGCCAAGACTAAACCATGGCCAGCATTCCACATTTCTGTGCCAAGCTAACAGGATACCCTGGGCTAGGGTACATCACCCACACCTGATGAAGCCAATGGAAGATGGATTTCCAAGGGTTATCTAATGCAGAAATGAAGAAAATTAAAGTGGGCAAATATGACCATTATTATTATTATTATTATTATTATTATTATTATTATTACAGTATTTCTTACCCACCTCTCCATGGGTCGAGGCGGGGAACAAGAACAATTAACAGACACACC
>NC_056524.1:244051959-244066780 GCF_019175285.1 Sceloporus undulatus
ACATCAGTTAAAACTTAATATCCCAATAATAATACAAGGAAGTTAATAAATGGATGGTTTTCTTCCCTGGTGAACCAACCTAGTAAATATAAATTAATCCATTCTGTGCCACTGAACACCTGTTAATCTTTGACCATGATTCTAAACCCCATTGGGCTGGTGGCAAAAGCAACTGCTGGGAAATCCTCTAGAGCCTATTTCTGATGACACTAGAGGAAGCAAAATGGTTGGGAAAGGGGAGTAAAGTCCCAAAGCTAGTGGACCATTAAATTTAGGCCAATAGGCCATTATCCTAAACATGGAAGCCTAAATCCAATTGTTAGTCCCAGATAATTAGAACCTTCTGCCCAACCACATATGAATATGCATTGCTGAGATTAATTTAGCTTTATCTTGCAGAGTAAATTCATTGTTGTAATTTAAGATCTAAATTCAGTTGTCAGCCCCAATAAGAGTAGACTAAATAACATATCATTGATTAAAACTATTGAGTTGAGTTCCACTGTGTAAAATCCATCCATTCATTCAATAATTCATTAGTAGGAATTAGGAACTAATAGTTCTTAATTCTAAAGTTCTAATAGTTGATTCAGTCACTGAGTTGGAGTCTACTGAATTAAGAATTAAATCCCTAGACTACAACTCTCAATATACCATATGTACTTGACTATAAATTGAGAAATTTATACCCCAAAATTGACCCTAAAATTTTGGGTAGACTTATATAGGGGTCAATATATCAGTAGTGCTTATAAAGGTCCTAAAGCAAGCAAGCCTGATGCCCCAATTTCCACTGAACACCAGTTCAATTCCCCTCCAGTCCTTTTTGGAAGATCTTGTTTTCTATGGAAACAACTCTCCATTTAAATCCACTTGCTTCCTTTCTTGAGCCGATGTTAAAACCTCTCCTCCAGCATCCAGGAATTGGTTGGGAGAGGTCCAGAGAAGGAGAAGGAGGGATAGAAGTAGTATTTTCCCCTTTCTAAGTTTTACCATTGACTTATCCATGGGTCATATCAAAATCCAGGATTTTGACCCTGAAACTTTCCCTCATGTATGACGTCAACTTGTACACGAGTATATACAGTACTCTGCAAATTGCCACAAAATTGATCTCAGTAGTATTCAACCATAGACACTGGACAAAAGATGCCAAGGATATTAATTACCTTGGGATTCAGGGCCAGGGCACATGCATTGAGTATACACTTGGCCCTCTGTTTTTGCAGGGGAGCCATTCCGGACCTCCTGCGGAAACGGAGGCTCTCGTATATTCAAGCCCCATAAGCTTGAATGGGGCACGTTCCTGGCGTGCAGCCCAGGTGGGCACACGCCACTGAAAACAGCGGAGGTAGGAGGGGTGACTGTATTCTATATGGTTACTTAAACTGCTCCCCCTGGTAGCTGTCTCCATTTCTTTCTCCTACCTTTCAGCAACATTTTCTTTCTCGCTCAAAAGAAAAATATTTTTTAAAAAGTGCTTGTGGCTCCATGCTGTGAGCTACTTTAGCTCAGAATTCAGACTAACTATGGGTCATGATGCACTAGGTGAGGACAAATGAGGAAAAACTATACACACACACAGACGAGAGATTCCTCAAAATAGTACTCAAGCTAACATGACCTTTATTTTCCCTAAAGTAATAAAAGGCTCACTTGCCAGCACAGTGTAGATCAAAGTACTTCTACCTGAAAACAAAGTCAGTTATTCTGAAAAGCAATCAAATTTAACTTTACCCATTTTCAAATCATGCCCTCAAACAGCAAATGTGGTGCAAACTAGGGATGTAATGTCATGCTGGTTTCATTTTTAAATGCAAAAATTCTTATATGCAAAAGAGAGAAACAGATTTTAATTTACCACCTGCAAGATGGCAATATATTTCCTGTTGGTCTCACAAGAGAATTTTCACATTTGAAAGAATAATTTTTGCATATATTGCATAAATGATACAAAAATGCAAAATGCAGAGCTAAACTAGAATACTTCTGTTGCATGAACATTTAAAAATTACAAGCATCAGAATTGTTACCTTTTAGAAGTAATCAGTTCCTGTTACTCATTTAGAGCTGAAAATATTTCCTTGCCATTAGCTGTTGCTATATTTAAAAAGGAATATGTTGCATTACTCTTTGATCTCCTCATTCCTTTTTCATTACTTTTGTACTTTAAAAAATTAGGATTGGCATAATACACTTAAAATTCCAATCAAAATCCCTAAATATGTTCTTTAAAAAGGGACTTTAGAGAATAACAAGAAAACATTAATCACTACAACAACAAAATAACTGCATTCACTACAATGCTTTTAAAATGTATAATATACCAGTTCTTTGATTCCTACTGTTTAATGAAGCATACGGCAGATAACACTATCTTGCAGTTAAAAATTATTTTTTGTGTGATCCCCAGTGGTCATGTTTTTGACATGTAACAGTTCTATATTGGAAATGATATATATTCTGTTTACCTGGTATTTTTACATGTCAAATTTTTACCTGGTAAACAGAAGAGTGAACTCAGAAGCAGCATGCTACCCAAATAAGCCAACATATCAAACCCTTAAAATTTTGAAACTCTTCAGACAAATGGAGAATAAAAATAAAATCCCAAAGTCACATAGACAGGTGGAATGTTTTCTAGGCCACTTGAGATTCACTGTAAGATCAGTCCCCTGGGCCATCAGTTTGATGGTCTGTGGCAGGATCTAGTGTTGCTGTCAGAACATCACCTCTCTTCATCTCTCTATAGAGCTGAAAAGGCACTGAAATACATTCTCCCAGCTATTCGCAGTAAAGTCCTCCCAGTTATATAATACATGACCTGTGGCAAAAATGTATTTTCCATTAGCTTTCTGTAAAGAACAAGGAAAGATTTCAGTTACCCCCTCCCTTTTCCCCCTAGGCTCAGCTAAGCTTGACAAACTCTAACCAAAGTTCACAGATATTTATTTCTAGGTAAGAATGGAGGTTCTACACACTGTGGATGGTATCTCCTTCCCTGTGGAAAAATGCAGATTCCTGTACATATTTGGAGGAGAAGACCAAGAAACACAGGGAGAGCATGTCAGTTGCACCTCTTCCCACAGAGACCCTTTCATTGGAATGTTCAAAATGGTTCTGTGTCCCCAAAATCAGGAGTTTTATAAGAAAAGGGATTGGTTCATGTTCTGCACAAACATGTCTAAATGACAGATGCATTCACAAAAAATAATTAATATTTTGCAGGTTGTTTGAATATACAAAGAAGTGCAGGTGTTAGACAGAGATGAGAAACATTAATTCTGTCTTCAGTGTATGCCTTCTACTGGTACTGAAACCCTCCCATGTTTCTTGAGGCAAGTCAGAAAGTCAAGCATACAACATTTCAGCTTTGATTAGGCATTTCTTTTCATACATGAAATAACTTGTCCATTCGTTGAGATCATCCATTAAGGAACTATGGCAGGTGTTCTTCCTTCAAAAGTGGAAGGTGGTCTCATTATGGGTCTACTTTAGCAGTGGCTTCCTATTTGTGGGGAGATTGATATGGTGCCAACACTATTTTCCCTCATAAAATATCCTTTATGTAGCCCTTAAGGATATTGTTAGCCTTGTTAAAACATACAAATGAAGGCATTTTTTAAAAATATCTTTTCAAAAAAGAAAAAGATGACAGTTCATTTTCCAAATAAATCTCCTAGTCTTTTTAAATCTATAAAGTCCCTCTGAAGAGTTTCTAAACTATCGATTTAGACTAAGTTTATTAACTTAAATCTCCTAGTCTTTTAAAGCATGACACAATAATTAGTTCTTTAAAAGATATATATTCTCAATGGTCTCGTTAATTAAAGGTGTGAGTATGTGTGTGTGTGTGTGTGTGTGTACATAAAAACACACATTTGCAGAACCATTCCTATGATGGAGGAGGTGACCATGAACAAAAAATCTAAACAAAAAATCAGAATAATCCATATTCTACCTGCTATCCCCATGTTAAAAAAAAAGTATCACTTAATATTTGTGGGGGAAGAATGTAGGGTGATTTGTGTTGGGTTTTTTTTAAGGAAAGATTCTTGTAAGGCATTTTCTGCAAATTTTACTCCAAGAGATTTCTTACATAAAACCAAGTATCACTTTGTCTTCATCATAGCAAGTCTGTAATATATGTCAGTCATATCTCAACAATACTACAAAAAGTATGGGGTGGGTGGGAAAATTCTTACCTGTTTGAAGTTAACATTTAACCCCTCATGTGTTGCTTTCAAGAGTGCCTTCACAGTGAAGCAGTCGGGGTCTTCTTTATCTCTGATCTGTGACTCTTTTAACAAGGATTCAAGTTTCTTCTTTATAAAAGATTCCATTTGGTGCTCAGTTGTGCCATTGCTCTGAAATAGATCAATGCAAATTGTTAAAGGGTTGTTTACAAAGCAAACAAAGCTGGATAGATATTTCTGCACAAGTAAACTGATCCCCTTACAGGTTCAAATGCCCTTCTTTTGAAGTAGATTGGTTTAAAGAAATGGCACCCTTAGAATGGGTTTTATTCACTATGTTGCCTGAGGTAGCAACAAGAACGACTCAAACCAGTTCCCCTACAAATCTGTAATCTACTTCAGGTAATGGTTTAGATTAAGGTCAATGGAAGCTCTAATATACAACTAAAATATACAGGCATGAGGATTCCACAAACATATCTAGACATGCCAGGGGAATAAGGTGAGAATGTGGATTCACTCATGGCAGCATGGCTAGAAAATTGGTTATAGTGAAATGGGGAAGACCCACAAGTCCTTGTCTTTGCTTCAAATGATTACCATTTCCTGTTAGGAATCATGGGACTGAACCACTGTATTGAAAAAAGTGTGTGTGTACATTGGTCTTCCCACGACTGGTGCCTTCCAGATGTGTTGGGCTGTGGCTGTCAGACTGCAGAATTAATGCAATTTGACACCAGTTTAATTGTCATGCCTCAATTTATAGTTTGTGGGCATCAGAGCTCTCTGACAAAGAAGGCTTAATGTATCACAAAACTATAAATCCCAGAATTCCATCTCATTGAGCCATGGCAGTTAAAGCAGTGTTAAGCTGCATTAATTCTGCAGTGCAGATGTATCTCCCATAATCCCAACACAGAATACCCAGTAGCCATGTTGAGTATAGAACAGTGGGGATTACAGAGTGCACCTGTTTTGGGGAGACTGGTATACATGAATGAGAAGAAATGAAAAGTTACTATTAGCCTGTAATATTTGGAAACACTCATGCTGGAGTTCCAGGTTAGAAACCTGTTCAGTACTCCTGGGATTCCTTTTTTGCATTTGCATAGGAAAGTGAGATGGGATAGGATGGGTAACTATGTGTGTCTATATAACCATGCTTGCTTCTATCTGCACAAAACCAGAACTCAGAAAAGGTTTAGTGCTACAATCACCAGGATACTGCAGCCAGCACTATCACTAGCAGATTGAGGGAACTGTAGTCTAAAACAAACTATTTCAACCTCTGAAAATGGTTAAAGAGATTTTGTTCTTTGCACTGTAGTCTTGTTTTGTGTGTGTGTAGAAAACATTTTCATACTGAGTGAACATTGGGCAGAAATAACTCCTTGGGGGATTGGATATATTTGTGTTGCTTTGTGCTTCAAGCACCCAAAGCCAAATCATCTCTCCGCAGACTGTCAATAAATATCAGGTGCTGTAGGCTATATTTCAGAGAAAGGAACTCACAAAATTGCCTCTGAGTATTCCTTGCCTTAAAAACCCTTATGAAATTTGTGGGGTTGCCATACGTTTATGTATTTTGACCTTTTAGTCTCTTACTCCACTCCAAATGGAAATATATCAAAAGTTCCTCCACTGCTGTTAAGAGAGCATTAATTTGACTTACGGGAAGGAACAGTTTGGTCCCTCTGTTCATAAATGGCTGACAAGAGCATCTGTTCTTTCTCAAAATCAAATCTGATGGGACCTTGTAATATCCAAAGCAACTGAGCACTACCAAAGCCCATCTGGAAAAATGTTATGTCCCAATAGCCAACACAAATTAGGAAGGAAACAAAAAAGAGCACTTATTATTCAGACATATTGCTAAACATAAGAGCTCCATTTCCAGCAAAGTGGACACTTAAAACCCCAAAATAAGTAGTCACATGTTGGTCTGCATTCAAACAAATACCCTCAATTTCCAGGGTGACCAGTTCTACAACAGATTGTTGCTAAATAACATGATAAAATCAATAATATGTTTGTGTATGAAAGCATACAGACAGAAATATTTTGAATCAATCAAGCATGACTGCCTCTGAACAAATATAGTGCAGCAGAAGTACATTGCCACTAAGGGGCGAGTTTCTTAACTGAAGTGGAAATAGAAAAAAAGAAGAGAAGTAAATACTTGGGTGGGTGGGAGGAATCTGTATGGATAGTTTGGTCACTTAATGCTTACTCTCAAGTCCCACTGATTTCAGTGTTGCTCAGAGGTGAAGTGTATACACACCTGCAGCCCAAAAGAGCTGGGCAAATGGGCAAAGAATGGGGAAATGGTAAATATAGAATTTGATGGGGAAATTTAGTTATTCCTTAAGGACTAGCTACATAGTATACTTTTATTGTATCTTCTTGCTGTTTTTCACTGTAAACTACTTTGGGACATTTTAAAAACAACAAGCAATTTAGCAATATTTTCTAAATAAATAATACCGATTGAGTCTCCCATATCTAAAACACTTGGGGTTGAAACACTGCACGGTTATGGTAAGTGTGAATCTGGCCATTATTTTATGATTTAAGCCAGGCACTGGATTCCAAGATGAGATATGCAAACATGGCCTGCTATTGATCTAAAGGAAAAGCAGGTTTATGGCACTATCAGGAGAGGGGACTTTTAGGAAACAGATAACCACACTTACATATGAGAGTTTTAACTTGCAGTCATCTTCAATTTCATCAGCACTGTCTTCATCAGAGACTTCTCCTTCTTCAGCATCAGCACCAAGGCTATATGGGAGCTTTTTGCCCTGGAATTTAGCCAAAAAAATTAAAAAATTAAAATGCTATAATAATTTGAATTTCATAATATAATCATTTGAAAATAATCAATTGAAATTTAAATCAAATCAAAATTTAGCTACAGAAATCTCCCTAGAAGCCAAGGTGATTAAAATGAGACTGTCATACTTTGTATATATCATGAGAAGACATCAGAAAAAGAAGAAAGTAATAGGAAAAGAAGGCAATAGGAAAAGAGGAAGACTGCATTACAGGTGCATGGACTCAATCAAGGAAACCAAGGCCCTGAGGCTGCAAGAACTCAGCAAGAACCCTGATGGTCAGGGATCTTGGAGGCCTCTCGTTCAAAGGGTTGTCATACATTGAAGTCAATTGGATGGCAAAAACAAAAATCCCAAACATTATTTTTCTGCTGCATTCCATTTCAAAATCTAATTCCCACATAAATTTAGTATGGTAGAAAGAAGACTAGACTAGACAACACTATCTATCTAAAACACTACTTTCCCTGCAGTTCTTATGTTTATTTTCTTCTGTACATTACTCTTTATGGCTGTTCAATTGTGTTATTGTCTCCTTAATTCTCTAGTTGCAAGAGATAAGAAAGCAAGCAAGCAAGAAAGAACCTAACAACTTTTAAATTTCTGGAGTCTGATCTTCATGAGTCATACAAATATTCACAGTCCCTTCTTGATGATTCATACAACTGTTATTCCTACACTACTCACTCATTCACTCATTCATTCATTCATTCATTCATTCATTCATTCAAGTAATTGATGAAAAACATGAACAAAGCAGGATCTCTTAAGATATAGTGTAGAATGATGTTGGATCTAGCTCTCCAACATGATTTCAAATCAGAGGCTTATTAAATTTTCAATGTGAAGCACAATATAATTTTTAAAAATGTTGCTTTTCAAATGTGAATATTGAACTAGGTGATAAGTATAGCATTCACATCACCAAAACCTGAATATTTCTCTCAATGCACAAAATGAGCAGTGTTTCCTATGTTCTTGCTTCTGACTGATATGCACTAAGGACTGCTGACATACTGTACTTGCAAATCATTATTTTAAATCTTATAGACACTAATGAGTCAGAAAAGACCTGCAAGTACAGGAACACATTGGTTCTGCTTAGAGTAGTATACAATCACTTTATGTAATACCTCATGTGCTTAGGGAGTATTTTGGTATGAGCTTGTTATTTGCACATAACTATGATAAATGGAATATGCACACACGCACACATTTTGAATGACTTTACTCTCTGTGTCCTTTCATATCAATTGACCAAGTCTGAACATCCTTACCTTTGCTACCTCTACCCCTAATGGAGATAAAGACCAGTGTACTCAAGTTATGACCCATTGCTTTCTGGTTATACCCATCTGCTACAACCATGGACCCCAGAGCAAGCTCACAAGTGAGCCGCACTGCCCCCTTCAAAAAAACATCCAGGGGAAGCAGTGTCAGCCATATAGTGAATCCAGTAACATCCAAACAATGAACCTATACAGACAGGCCAAAATAAAGCTGCTTCAGATCACTTTGGAGGTATGCTGTTAAAATGACACATACATCTTAAGAGGCCAGAAGCTGCGCCAAAGCTGCACTCCAGTCCTTAGAACTGGAGCGTGGTTTTGACGCAGCTTCTGGCCTCTTATGACGCATGCAGCATTTAAACAGCATACCTTCAAAGTGAACTGAAGCAGCTTTATTTTGGCCTGTCTGTTCAGGCCCAATGATACCTTTATTAGGCCAACCAAAATGCACAGTATACATGTTGCAAGTTTTCAAAGCTACACTGGCTTCTTCATCAGGAAAGGTATTCAAAACCATACAGGAGCGGAAAAAAATGAAGATGTTAGTCATAGGCCTGCATTTTGCTGTCTCTGTTCTCAGATGGTATGGAGGGATCATAGAATCATAGAGTTGGAAGAGACCATAAGGGCCATCCAGTCCAACCCTCTGCCATACAGAAAATTTCCTCATATAAAATGTATGAAATTGATATCATAGTGAAACCAGTATCTGTTGGAAATGTGTATGAACATTTATAGAATAAATTCTATTCAATGAATAAAAGAATGAATGGACTTTTTAAAAAAGTTGTATTGATAAACAACAGATTGATAAATAAGAAATAAATAAAATAATCAAGGTAAAAGTGAAATAAAAAATATCACATTTTAAAAAAAAGATGTTACATTTTTTAACAGAATCTGACAACATATTCAAGGAAGCAAATATCAGAGATATTTCTTGCAGGCTGTAATCTCCTCATTCTGGCCATGCGGTTACTGGGAGATTCTCACAAAGAATGGAAACATATGGGATTCCAAAGGAAGAATCTTTTTTGTGTTGCAAATGGAGGTTAAATTTCATGGACTTTGAGAATCTCCCAGTAATGACATAGCCAGAAGGAGAAGGTTTCCCTCCATACCATCCGAGTACAGCAAAATGCAGGCCTATGACTAACATCTTTAATTTTTTTCCTCCTGGATGGTTTTTAACACTGGAGCTTCAAAATCTTGCAGCATGTATAATGTGCATTTTGTTTGTCCCAATAAAGGTATCATTATTTGGATGTTCAGTGAGCTAGGGGGTATGATAGCTATTCTAAGTGCTCAACTGGAGATTCCAGATCCCAGGAAGAGACTGCCTATTCCATTATGATGATTACAAAGATAACAAACAAAAAACCAACACCCTGGGTGAGATGGACCTTGTTTACTTTGATTAATCTTAGTTTAGCATTACATCTCTGAATCCTTCAACTTTTAAAGACTGGCTACTAATCAGGATGGAACAGGAAGGAACCACTTCTGAATACACCTTCCTAAGAAAACTATGAAATTCATGGGGTTGCCATAAATTAACAGGTGATTTGAAGGTGCATGTGCGCGTGCACACACACACACACATCAGGATGCAAAACAAATTAAGTGATATGTTGTTAATTATGATTACATTTTAATAAACATTAAAATAAAAACAATTAAATTTAAAATGGTTAAAATGATCTAAAACAGTATAAAATTACATAAAAATATGCAAATGTTAAAAGCATGACTAAAACATATAATGTAATCCTGTTTACTCAAAAGTATATGAAAAGGCTGTAATTCATCCAGAGAATGTGATTTACATATAGTGGGTTCCAAGCCCAATTCCTGGCATTTTCAGGTAGGGCAAAGAGAGTTCTCAGTTTGCAACTCTGAAAAGACCAATGCCAGTTAACTAATACTGTAGCACCAATCTGTGTAAGGTATCTTCTTGTATATCTTAATACCATTCTGCACAGTTTAAAAATGGATTTTGGATGCTAGCCTCCAATCATTTTTCCCACTCCTTCCGTATATTTGTAACAAACGCATTCATATTTCCCTATACACATTCAACAGAGTCGTGAGCAGCTAAACTGTACTGTACTGTTGAGCTCATAATTACACGTAAGGTGACAATACATGGTTAAGCATGGCATTTCCTCCACTCCACTGTATTTAATTTTAGGCATCTGTTATTTGATAACAGACTTGCTACTATGTGAACATTGGAGCTGATGAAGCCACACGTACTGAGGACATCTGAAGGACTCAATGATGACAATGTATCTGAACAAACTATAGCTGTGGCTTAAAATTCCAGGGTCTTCATATTTCTCAAGTACAGTATGACAGAGTCACTTTATTTTATTTTGCATACCATGACCCAACAGCCTATATAACAAGTACAACAAATCTTTCAGGAAAAGAAATTATTTGACAGGGAAAATTCATGGAGAGTTGAGTTATTAAGAATTATCCCACTCAGCCCTCCTGGCCAGGTTTTCAAATAATCCTGTCTGTAAAGCTCCTGTCTGTAAAACCCAATCAGCACTGTCTCTCGTGTTCCTTGATTCATGTTTGAACACTGTGTTTGGTGGTCCCTATGTAGACTTCAAGGAAAACGAGAGACACTGCAGACTGGGTCATCCAGAAAAATCAGCAGTAACAGAACACATTATAAACCATTCTGGACACAAAATGCTGTTTGAAAACACTGAAATTCTGGACCATGCCAACAACTATCAGGTCAGAATGCACAGGGAAACCATTGAAATCCATAAACACCTGGACACAGGAAAGAAGAAACCCATAATGTAATCAAAGTTTGACTACCAATCCTGAAAAATACCAAAATCAAGACCGAGCAAATGCAAATGAAACCAGCCAGAATGAGAGGGGTTTCCCAGCAGACGATGGATCATTAATTAAATAGACACTCTGAGGCCTCACCATTCAACAACAACAATACACAGATTAACATGTAAATCGCTTCCTCTCCACCAATAGAATATATACTTCACTCTCTTCCATGCCAGCATTCTCAGAAGATGCCAGCCATAGCTGCTGGTGAAACGTGAGGAATAAACTATTTTAGATCACGGCCTTATGGCCCCCAAAACCCACAAAAAACTATGGATGCCAGACATGAAAGCCTTCAGCTTCACAGATGTAGGCAGCTTGATCCTGGTAGACATACAGTCATAATGGCTATGCAATTACCATCAATATCAAAGGTAGCATATCTCTGAATTACAGTTCTAGGAGGATATGACTGGGAGGATGTTCTTGCATTCATGTGTTGCCTGTGGGCTTCCCATTAGCATTTGACTGGCTGCTATGAGGGTGGAATACTAAACTCAATAGGTCTCTCATTATGCACTGCGTCTCTTACTATATACTAGATAGGAGTTGTGTGGTTTTTTTTTTTTTTGCAGTTACAGCTAAAAATTTCCACATAATCCCATTCATTGTTCCACAGAGTTCACACGACGTTTTGAAACAGGACAGACTGATTTGCCCAAGATCACAAGAAAAGCTTGCCAATGTTACTTTTAATACCCAAAATCTGGAGGTAGAAAAACATAATTTTTCCAAACCTGGCTTTCATTACATGTGAAGTCCTGTTTCCTTATCTGAACAAACTATCCAGCAAAGATAACACTAATTCTGAATTAAAAACTAAAGGAATATACCTGAAATTGTTACCTTTTAAAAGAGCATGATAACAAGAATGACCTGATGTCAAAAAAAAAGTCTTATCCTAAACAAAACAAAAACAAACAGTTTCATTTTTATACCACTTCATACCGAACTAGCAGTCTCTAAGTGGTTTATAACTGTTACATAATTGCCCCCAACAATCTGGGTACTCATTTTACCGACCTTGGAAGGACGCAAGCTTGAGTCAAGGTTGAGCCCTTTCGCTGGTATTGAATTCGTAACCGTATGGTTTTGAGTGAGTGGCTGCAGTACAGGCATTTAACCACTGCGCCATCAGGACTCCTAAGCACCTCTGAATGTGTCATTTGTTGTAAGTTTGATTGGCAACTGAGACCAGTTACTTGTGTGCATGGCAACCTCTCTTCTACTGCATCTCTCTTTGTTGGAGCTGAATGATCCAATTAATAGTTGGTGCAGGCACAGGACAAAATTAGTTACCCCCAGCACTGGGCAATTATAACATGCTGTACATAGGGATATCTTTAAAATCTCTGGAAAATTCAGCTAATCCAACTTAGAATTGCAAGGCTGTGAACAAGATATTTCATCATATGTTGCTGCTTTGGCATTTGCAGTCACCTGCAGTATTGTTTTGGGCCTAATAAAAAAGCTCTGATTTTAAATCTTTAAAATAAATCCCCAAAGAGTTTTGGACCAGATGACTGCTTAGGGCAAGAATCATCTTCTCTTATGTATACCTATCTGTTGGACCATGAAGTTATAGGATGCCTGTTTCTGATCTTGTCTGGTGACATTCAGTGAATAATTCTCAGAAAACTCTAGATCATGGAGAAGCTATCATTTAGACACTTAATAGAATCACCCAGTTATTATTGTCCATAGCCTACTGGTCAGGGGGAATCTAGGCGCTGCAGTGTAAAATGTACTGTTTATACTCATGTATAAGTCTAGAAATTTTAGTCAAAAATTTACTGCAAAAACCTGAGTTGACTTATCCACAGGTCAGTGTAAGTACTGTACTGTACTTTAATTTTTATTTTAAAAGGAACCATCCCCTGGTGAAAGGCAAGAGTGTTATCTGTTCTGGAAGCACTCACATTCCCTTTAAGATTCCCATGAAGCCTTTAATGTGAACACAAACAGTTATACCTGCTGGAATTTTATATGTTTTCTGGCACTGTTTTCCATTGCTTCATCCTTTGCACCCTTTGTTATATAACCCTAAGTTTTACTCTCAACTTATCCATAAGTCATATCTAAACCCATAATTCTGGTCTCAAAATCTGCCCTTGAATTATTCATGAGATTGATTTATAGTTGAGTATATACAGAAACTTCTCAAATTCAGACTATCAGAGATTACAAACTTTCTTATTGTATTTTAATTTTTGATATAAACAACCTACAGAACCTGGGTTACTGAGTAGCATAGAAGGGCTATATGTATGTATGCATGTGGCAAGGAAAAGGCAACAAATAATCAGTCTAGCTATGTATTTTTTTAAACAGGCCAGATTGATTTGCTCAAGACCATGAAGTCAGATTCAGAACAAAACTTTCAAATGTTAATTTTGGGTTATCATACCCATATCCATCATCTGCACTACAGAATGTGTTTGTTTAAGATAGTGGCTGATGGCAAGACTGCTGTATAAAAAAGTGACAAGTTACTTCCTGATGTATCTTGCATTTATTTGTTTGTTTCCCTTAAACAAATAATTCATGGTCACTACTAAAAGCAGTTTGCAAGACTGACTTGCTAGAGATTCTCAGAAGGCCATCTTCCTTGCATGAGCAGATCAACTGTATTATTGGGTCCCAGGTTATTAATAAAGGCTTTGACTAAGATTGAAGATCAGGAAATTAAATGTGCTTGTTCCAAAGCATGCTCACCCTCCACACCTAATTTTGATTAGTACCAAAAGCCAATAAGAATGGAGGATGTTCTCCCTGTATGGCTTGTTATCATCTGATCATCCCTGCAGTACTTCTTGTTCAAAACAGAATAGGGAGGAAATAAAAATGCACCAAGTCAAGCCAATTCACACTCAGAGATTATGAGATAAGTAAAAGAGTAGAGAGCATTCCATTCCACTCCCTTATTCCATCATGTTCTAATGTTAATGAGTCCCTATCTAAGTGGCATACTCTAAGGAAAATTTTAAGTACTCAAATGGCACATTACTCTTTTCTATCAAAAGAAAACAAGCAGCAGCAACAGGCAGTATGTTTTCAGGGCAGACCTTACAAGCCATAAAGAGACTCTGTTGGTTATTACCTTTAAAGCCCTAAATGGCTTGGGCCCAAGCTATCTCAGAGACCGCCTCTTCCCATACAATCCTCCCCGCGCCCTCCGGTCCTCTGGGAGGAACTTGTTGCAGCCTCAAAAATCGAGGCTTGTGGCGACCTCCTGGAGGGCTTTTTCTGCTGTTGCCCCCAGGCTCTGGAACGACCTGCCGGACGAGATCCGTCAATTAACATCTTTGGACATCTTCAAAAAGGCTGTCAAGACGGATCTCTTCAGGCAGGCCTTCCAAGACTGAAATATCCCGGCCTCAGGGTCTCAGGATCTCCCCCTCCTCAGTAATATCTCCAAAGCCCCCTTTTCTATTTTTTAGAACTGAAGTTGCAGTGGTTTGTTGGTTGGTATTATTTTGTTTAGTTTATTGTTATTTTAACTAGTTATTGTGGTTTTAAATTAGATATGTAGTTTAATAGCTTTTTAAGGGGGGAGGGAAATATATTGTTTTTATGCTGTATGTTATTTTAATGTTGTAAACCGCCCGGATTGGTTCGCCACAGGGCGGTATATAAA